>NW_025854732.1:58329-75058 GCF_002878395.1 Capsicum annuum
CTTTCTATTCAGAACCCTCCAGAAAAATGGGACTTTACTTTATGTTTTGGAACCTCCTGAAAAATGGGACTTTACTTTCTGTTCAGGACCCTCCTGAAAATGGGATATTACTTTTTGTTCAGCACTCTCCTGAAAAATGAGATTTTACTTTCTGTCCAGGACCCTCCTGAAAAATGAGACTTCACTTTATATTCAAGACACTCCTGAAAAATGGAACTTCACTTTCTGTTCAGGACACTCCTAGAAAATGCAAATTTACACTATGTTCAGGGCCCCCCTGAAAAATGGAATTTTACCTTCTGTTCAGGACCCTCCTGAAAAATGGGATATCATTTTATGTTCATGACCCTCCTGAAAAATGATACTTTGCTTTCTTTTCAGGACCCTCCTGGAAAATAGGATTTTACTTTCTATTCATGACACTCCTGAAAAATACGATTTTACATTTTGTTCAGGACCCTCCTGAAAAATGGTATTTTACGTTTTGTTCAGGACCCTCCTGAAAAAATGGGATTTCGCTTTCTGCTCATAAACCTCTTTATAAATGGGATTTTACTTTCTTTTCAGGACCCTCCTAAAAATGGTATTTTAATTTCTGTTCAGGTCCCATTTGCAAAATGGGATTTTACTTTCTATTCAAAACCCTCCAAAAAATGGGACTTTACTTTTGTTCAGGAATCTCCTGAAAATTTGTATTTTACTTTTTGTTCAGGACCCTCCTGAAAAATGGGAATTTATTTTCTGTTCAGGACCCTCTTGAAAAATGTGACTTTACTTTTTGTTCATGACACTCCAAAAAAATAGGATTTTACATTTTGTTCAGGACCTTACAGGAAAATGGGAATTTACTTTCTGCTCTGGACCCTCCTAAAAAATGGGACTCTACTTTCTATTCAGGACCCTCTTGAATAATAAAATTTTACTTTTCGTTTTGGTTCCACCTGAAGAATGGGACTTTACTTTCTGTTCAGGACCCTCCTGGAAAATGGGACTTTACTTTCTGTTCAGGACTCTCCTGGAAAATTGGAATTTACTTTCTGATCTGGACCATCTTGAAAAATAGAACTTTACTTTCTATTCAGGACCATTCTGAAAAATGTGATTTAACCTTCTGTTTAGGACACTCCTGAAAAATAGGAATTTACCTCCTGTTCAGGATGCTCCTAAAAAATAAGATTTTACCATCTGTTTAGGACCCTCCTAAAAAAAAGGGATTTTACTTTCTATTCAGGACCCTCCTATAAAATGGGATTTTTTTCTGTCCTAGATCCTTCTAAAAAATAGGACTTTACTTTCTGTCCAAGATCCTCCTAGAAAATGGGAATTTACTTTCTGTTCAGAACCCTTCTATAAATAGAAATTTACTATCTGTTCAGGATCCTCCTCAAAAATTGGATTTTACTTTCCATTTCGGACCCTCCTGAAAAATAGGATTTCACTCTATGTTCAGGACCCTCCTGAAAAAAGAAATTTTAATTTCTATTCAGCATCCTCTTTAAAAATAGGATTACTTTCTGTTTAGAACACTCCTGAAAAATGAGACTTTACTTTATGGTCAGGACCCTCCAGATAAAAGGTAATTTACTTTCTGTTCAAGGCCCTCCTGAAAATATTATTTTTCTTTTTGTTCAGGACCCTCATGAAAAATTGGATTTTACTTTATGTCCAAGACCCTCCTAAAAAATGGGACTTTACTTTATGTCCAGGACACTCCTGAAAAATAGGACTTAACTTTCTATTCAGGACCCTCCTGGAAAATGCAAATTTACATTATGTTCAGGACCCTCCTAAAAAATAGAATTTTACTTTCTATTCAGTATCCTCTTGAAAAATGTGATTGTACTTACTGCTTACGACCCTCCTGAAAAATGGGACATTACTTTTGTTTCGGACCCACATGAAAATAGGACTTTATTTTTGTTCAGGACTCTCCTAAAAATTGATATTTTTTTTGTTCAGAACCTTCCTGAAAAATGGGATTTACTTACTGTTTAGGACACTCTACGAAAATAGGATTTTACTTTCTATTCATAAACCTCCTGATAAAAGGGATTTTACTTTCTTTTCAGGACCCACCTGAAAAATGGGATTTTACTTTCTGTTCAGGACCATCTTGATAAATGGGATTTTACTTTCTATTCAAAACCCTCCAAAAAATGGGACTTTACTTTCTGTTCAAGACCCTCCTGAAAAGTGGGACTTTGTTTTCTGTTCAGGATCCTCCTGAAAAATGGGATTTTATTTTCTATTCAGGACCATCTTTAAAAATGAGACTTTACCTTTTGTTCAGGACCCTTCTGAAAAATAGGATTTTACATTTTGTTCAGGACCCTCCTGGAAAATGGGAATTTACTTTCTGCTCTGGACCCTCCTTAAAAATAGAACTTTACTTTCAATTCAGGACTCTACAGAAAAATGGGATTTAACCTTCTGTTTAGGACCCTCCTGAAAAATAAGAATTCACCTCCTGTTCAGGATGCTCCTAAAAAATAGGATTTTACCATCTGTTCAGGACCTTCCTGAAAAATAAAATTTATTTGTGTTCAGGTTTCTCTTAAAAAAAGGGATTTTACTTTCTAATCAGGACCCTTCAGAAAAATAGAATTTTACATTCCGTCCAGGATCATTCTAAAAAATGGGACTTTACTTTCTGTTCTGGATCCTCCTATAAATAGAAATTTACTATCTGTTCAGGACCCTCTTAAAAAATGAGATTTTACTTTCTATTCCAAACCCTCCTGAAAAATGGGATTCCACTTTCTATTCAACATCCTCCTTAAAATTAGGATTACTTTCTGTTCAGGACCCTATTGAAAAGTGAGATTTTACTTTCTGTTCAAAACCCTCCAAAAAATGAGACTTTACTTTCTGTTCAGGACCCTCTTGAAAAGTGAGACATTGTTTTCTGTTCAGGATCCTCCTGAAAAATGGGACTTTATTTTCTGTTCAGGACCCTCTTGAAAAATGAGACTTTACTTTTTGTTCAGGACCCTCCTGAAAAATAGGATTTTACATTTTGGTCAGGACGCTACAGGAAAATGGGAATTTACTTACTGCTCTAGACCCTCCTAAAAAATGGGACAACTTTCTATTTAGGACCCTCCTGAAAAATAGGATTTTACTTTATATGCAGGACCCTCCTGAAAAATGGGACATTACTTTATATTCAGGACACTACTGAAAAATGGGACATTACTTTTTGTTCAGGACCCTCCTGGAAAATGAAAATTTAAATTATGTTCAGGACCCTCCTGAAAAATAGAATTTTAGCTTCTGTTCAGAACCCTCCTAAAAAATGGGATATCACATTATGTTCAGGACCCTCTTGAAAAATGAGACTTTACTTTCTGTTCGGGACCCTATTGAAAAAAGGGAATTTACTCTTTTCAGAACCCTCCTGGAAAATAGAATTTTTCTTTCTATTCAGGACCCTCTTGAAAAATGGGATTTCACTTTTTGTTTAGGACCCTCCTGAAAAGTCGGATTTTATTTTATATGTAGGACCCTCCTGATATATGGGATTTTATTTTCTGTCCTGGACCCTCCTGAAAGATGCAATTTTACTTTCTGTTTAGGACCCTCCTAAAAAATACGATTTTACTTTCTGTTCAGGACCGTCCTGAAAAATGGGACTTTACTTTTGTTCAGGACCATCCTGAAAATGGGACTTTACTTTTGTTCAGGACTCTCCTGAAAAATAGTATTTTACTTTTTGTTTAGAACTATCCTGAAAAATGGGATTTTACTTATTGTTCAGGACACTTCTAAAAAATTGGATTTCACTTTACTTTCTTTTCATGCCCTATTGAAAAATGGGATTTTACTTTCTGTTCAGGACCCTCCTGAAAAATGGGATTTTACTTTCTACACAAAACCCTCCAAAAAATAGGACTTTACTTTATGTTCAGGACCTTTTTGAAAAATGGCACTTTATTTTCTGTTCAGGACCATCCTGTAAAATGGGACTTTATTTTTTGTTTAGGATCCTCATGAAAAATGGGACTTTACTTTCTTGTCAAGACCCTCCTGAAAAATAGGATTATACATTCTCTTCAGGACCCTTCTGGAAAATAGGATTTAACCTTCTGTTCAAGACCCTCCTCAAAAATAAGATTTTACCATCTGTTCAGGACCCTCCTGTAAAATAGAATTTTACCTTCTATTCAGGACCCCTCTAAAAAATGGGATTTTACATTCTGTTCAAGACCCTTCTGAAAAATAAAATTTTACTTGTGTTCAGGTTCACCATAAAAAATGGGATTTTACATTCTATTCAGGACCCTCCTAAAAAATGAGATTTTACTTTCTGTCCAGCATCCTTCTAAAAAATGGGACATTATTTTCTGTCCAAGACCCTCCTGGAAAATGGGACTTTACTTTCTGTTCAGGACCCTCCTATAAATAGAAATTTACGATCTATTCTGGACCCTTCTGAAAAATAAGATTTTACTTTCTGTTCTGGACCCTCCTGATAAATGGAATTTTACTTTATTTTCAGGACACTACTGAAAAATGGAATTTTACTTTAGGTTTAAGACCCTCCTAAAAATTGAAACTTTACTTTCTGTTCAAGACCCTCTTAAAAAAATGGAATTTTACTTTCTATTCAGGACCCTTCTTAAAAATGGGACTTTACTTTTGTTCAGGACCCTTCGGCAAAATGGGATTTTACTTTCTGTTCAGGACCCTCCTGTAAAATAGGATTTTACCTTCTGTTCAGAACCCTCCTATAAAAAGGGGTTATACTTTCTATTCAGGACCCTCCTAAAAAATAGATTTTTACTTTCTGTCCTGGATCCTTCTGAAAAATTGGACTTTACATTCTGTCCAAGACCCTCCCGGAAAATAGGACTTTACTTTCTATACAGGACCCTCCTATAAATAAAAATTAACTATCTGTTCAGGACCCTCCTGAAAAATAGGATTTCACTCTATGTTCAAGACCATCCTGAAAAATGGGATTTTACTTTCTATTCAGCATCCTTCTTAAAAATAGGATTACTTTCTATTCAGAGCACTCCTGAAAAATGGGACTTTACTTTATGTTCAGGGCCCTCCTAAAAAATAGGACTTTACTTTTAGTTCAGGACCTTCTTGAAAAATGGGATTTTACTTTCAATTCAGGACACTCTTGAAAAATAGGATTTTAAATTCTGCTCAGGACACTCCTGAAAAATGGTTCTTTACTTTTGTTCAGCACCCGCCTAAAAATGGGAGTTTACTTTTGTTCAGAACCCCCCTGAAAAATGGTATTTTACTTTTTGTTCAGGACCCTCCTGAAAAATGGGATTTCACTTTCTGCTCATAAACCTCTTTATAAATGGGATTTTACTTTCTTTTCAAGGCCCTCCTGAAAATGGGATTTTAATTTCTGTTCAGTACCCATTTGTAAAATGGGATTTTACTTTCTATTCAAAACCCTCCAAAAAATGGGACTTTACTTTTGTTCAGGAATCTCCTGAAAATTGGTATTTTACTTTTTGTTCAGGACCCTCTTGAAAAATAGGACTTTATTTTCAGTTCAGGATCCTCTTGAAAAATGAGACTTTAGTTTTTGTTTAAGACCCTCCTAAAAAATAGGATTTTACATTTTGTTCAGGACCTTACAGGAAAAAAATAGGAATTTACTTTCTGCTCTGGACCCTTCTAGAAACTGGGACTCTACTTTCTATTCAGGACCCTCTTGAATAATAAAATTTTACTTTTCGTTTCGGTTCCACCTGAAAAATGGGACTTTACTTTCTGTTCAGGATCCTCCTGAAAAATGGGACTTTACTTTCTGTTCAGGACTCTCCTGGAAAATTAGAATTTACTTTCTGCTCTGGACCATCTTGAAAAATGGGATTTTACTTTCTATTCAGGACCATTCTGAGAAATGAGATTTAACCTTTTGTTCAGGACGCTCCTAAAAAATAGGAATTTACCTCCTGCTCAAGATGCTCCTAAAATATAGGATTTTACCAGCTGTTTAGGACCCTCCTAAAAAAAGGGATTTTACTTTCTATTCAGGACACTTTGATAAAATGGGATTTTACTTTCTATCCTGGATCCTTCTGAAAAATAGGACTTTACCTTCTGTCCAAGATCCTCCTGGAAAATAGGACTTTACTTTCTGTTCAGGACCCTCCTATAAATAGAAATTTACTATCTGTTCAGGATCCTCCTGAAAAATAGGATTTTTCATTCCATTTTGGACCCTCCTGAAAAATAGGATTTCACTCTATGTTCAGGACCCTCCTGAAAAAAGGAATTTTAATTTCTATTCAGCATCCTCTTTAGAAATAGGATTACTTTCTGCTCAGAACACTCTTGAAAAATGGGACTACTTTGTGGTCAGGACCCTCCTGAAAAATGGCACTTTACTTTCTGCTCAGGGCCCTCCTGAAAATGTTATTTTTCTTCTTGTTCAGGACCTTCCTGAAAAATTGGATTTTACTTTATGTCCAGGACCCTTCTAAAAAATGGGACTTTACTTTATGTCCAGGACACTCCTGAAAAATAGGACTTAACTTTCTGTTCAGGACCCTCCTGGAAAATTCAAGTTTACACTATGTTCAGGACCCTCCTAAAAAATGGGATTTTACCTTCTGTTCAGGACCCTCCTGAAAAATAGGATATCACTTTATGTTCATGACCCTCCTGAAAAATGAGGCTTTACTTTCTGTTCAGGACCCTTCTGGAAAATGGGATTTTAGTTTCAATTTAGGACACTTCTGAAAAATAGGATTTTACTTTTTGTTCAGGACCCTCCTAAAAAATATAATTTTACATTTTGTTCAGGAGCTTACTGGAAAATGGGAATTTACTTTCTTCTACGGACCTTCCTAAAAAATAACACTCTACTTTCTATTCAGGACCCTCTTGAAAAATAAAATTTTACTTTTCGCTCAGGTTCCACCTGAAAAATGGGACTTTACTTTTTGTTCCGGACCCTCCTAAAAAATGGGACTTTACTTTCCGTTCAGGACCCTCGTGGAAAATGGGAATTTACTTTCTGCTCTGGCCCCTCCTGAAAAATGGGACTTTACTTTCTGTTCAGGACCCCCCTAAAAAATGGGATTTAACCATCTGTTCAGGACCCTCCTGAAAAATAGGAATTTACCTCCTGTTTAGGATGCTCCTGAAAAATAGGATTTACCATCTGTTACGAAACCTCATGTAAAATAGGATTTTACATTCTGTTCAGGACCCTCCTAATAAAAGGGATTTTACCTACTATTCAGAACACTCCTGAAAAATGGGTCTTTACTTTCCATTCAGGACCCTCCTGAAAAATAGGATTTTACTTTATGTTCAGGACCCTCCTGAAAAATGAGACTTTACTTTATGTTCAGGACACTCCTGAAAAATAGAACTTTACTTTCTGTTAAGCACCCTCCTGGGAAATGGAAATTTACATTATGTTCTGGACCCACCTGAAAAATAAAATTTTACCTTTTGTTCAGGACCCTCCTGAAAAATGGGATATCACTTTATGTTCAGGACCCTCCTAAAAAATGAGACTTTACTTTCTGTTCGGGACCCTCCTGAAAAAAAGGGAATTTACTCAGTTCAGAACTCTCCTGGAAAATGGGATCTTACTTTCTATTCAGGACCCTCCTGGAAAATGGGATTTTACTTTTTGTTGAGGACCCTCCTGAAAAATGGGATTTTACTTTATATACAGGACCCTCCTGATAAATGGGATTTTATTTTCCGTCCTGGACCCTTCTGCAAAATGCGATTTTATTTTCTATTCAGTAACCTCCTGAAAAATGGGACTTTACTTTTGATCAGGACAATCCTAAAAATTGGACTTTACTTTTTTCAGGACTCTCCTAAAAAAATGGTTTTCTAATTTTGTTCAGAACCCTCCTAAAAATGGGATTTTACTTACTGTTTAGGACACTCCTAAAGAATTGAATTTCACTATTCATGACCCACCTGATAAGTGGTATTTTACTTTTTTTCAGGACCCTTCTGAAAAATGGGATTTTACTTTCTGTTCAGGACTCTCCTTAATAATGGGATTTTACGTTCTATTCAAAACCCTCCAAGAAATGGGACTTTACTTTCTGTTCAGGACCCTCTTGAAAAATGGGACTTTGTTTTCTGTTCAGGTCCCTCCTAAAAAATGGGACTTTATATTTTGATCAGGATCCTCATAAAAAATGGGAATTTACTTTATGTCGAGGACCCTCCTGAAAAATAGGATTTTATATTCTGGTAAGGACCCTCCTAGAAAATGAGAATTTACTTTTTGCTCAGGACCCTCCGAAAAAAAGGGACTTTATTTCTATTCAGGACCCTCCTGAAAAATGGGATTTAACCTTCTGTTCAAGACCCTCCTGAAAAATATGAATTTACCTCCTGTTTCAGATGCTCCTGAAATGGGATTTTACCATCTGTTTAGGACCCTCATGTAAAATAGGATTTAACCTACTGTTCAGGACCCCCCTAAAAATGGGATTTTACGTTCTACTTAGGGCCCTCCTGAAAAATGGGATTTCTCTCTATGTTCAGGACCCTCCTGAAAATGGGATATAATTTTCCATTCAACATCTTCCTTAAAAATAGGATTACTTTTTGTTCAGAATCCTTTTGAAAAATGGGACTTTACTTTATGTTCAGGACCCTCCTAAAAATGGGATTTTACCTTTTGGTTCAGGAGCCTCCTGAAAAATGGGATTTTACTTAATGTCTAGGTCCCCCTAAAAAATAGGACTTTCCATTATGTTCAGGACACTCCTGAAAAATGGGACTTCACTTTCTGTTCAGGACCCTCCTAGAAAAGGCAAATTTACACTATATTCAGGACCGTCCAAAAAAATAAAGTTTTACATTCTGTTCAGGACCCTCCTGAAAAATAGGATATCACTTTATGTTCATGACCCTCCTGAAAAATGAGGCTTTACTTTCTGTTCAGGACTCTCCTGGAAAATGGGATTTAACCTTCTGTTCAAGACCCTCCTGAAAAATATGAATTTACGTCCTGTTTTGGATGCTCCTGAAATGGGATTTTACCATCTGTTTAGGACCCTCCTGTAAAATAGGATTTTACCTACTGTTCAGGACCCCCCAAAAAATGGGATTTTTCTTTCTGATCAGGACCCTCCTGAAAAATAAAATTTTACTTGTGTTCAGGTTCCTCTTTAAAAATGAGATTTTTCCTTTCTATTCAAGACCCTCTTGAAAAATGGGATTTTTAGTTTCTATCCAGGATCCTTTTGAAAAATGGGACTTTACTTTCTGACCAAGACCCTCCCGGAAAATGGTACATTACTTTCTGTTCAGGACCTTCCTATAAATAGAAATTTAAGATCTGTTCAGGACCCTCCTAAAAAATGGGATTTTACATTCTATTTAGGGCCCTCCTTAAAAATGGGATTTCTCTCTATATTCAGGACCCTCCTGAAAAATAGGATTTAATTTTTTATTCAACATCTTCCTTAAAAATAGGATTACTTTTTGTTCAGAATCCTTTTGAAAAATGGGACTTTACTTTATGTTCAGGACCCTCCTAAAAATGGGATTTTACCTTTTGGTTCAGGAGCCTCCTGAAAAATGGGATTTTACTTAATGTCTAGGTCCCCCTAAAAAAATAGGACTTCCCATTATGTTCAGGACACTCCTAAAAATGGGACTTCACTTTCTGTTCAGGACCCTCCTAGAAAATGCAAATTTACACTATATTCAGGACCCTCCTGAAAAATGGAATTTTACATTCTGTTCAGGACCCTCTTGAAAAATAGGATATCACTTTATGCTCATGACCCTCCTGAAAAATAAGACTTTACTTTCTGTTCAGGACTCTTCTGAAAAAAGTGAATTTACTCTGTTCAAGACCCTCCTGGAAAATGGGATTTTACTTTCTATTCAGGACACTCCTAAAAAATAGGATTTTACTTATTGTTCAGAAACCACTTGAAAAAATAAAATTTTACTTTATATACAGGACCCTCCTGAAAAATGGAATTTTACTTTCTGTTTAGTACCCTATTGAAAAATGGGATTTTCCTATCTGCTCAAGACCGTCCTAAAAAATTGGATTTTACTTTTGTTCAGGACCCACCTGAAAATGGGACTTTACACTTGTTCAGGACTTTCTTGAAAATTGGTATTTTAATTTTTGTTCAAGACCCTCCTGAAAAATGGGATTTACTTACTGTTTAGGACACTCTTGAAAAATAGGATTTCACTTTCTCTTCATGAACCTCCTGATAAAAGGGATTTTTCTTTTTTTTCATGACCCTCCTAAAAAATAGGATTTTACTTTCTGTTCAGGACCATCTTGAAAAATGGGATTTTACTTTCCGTTTTGGACCCTCCTAAAAAGTGGGACTTTGTTTTATGTTCAGGATCCTCCTGAAAAATAGGACTTTATTTTCTGTTCACAACCCTTTTGAAAAATGAGACTTTACTTTTTGTTCCAGACCCTCGTAAAAAATAGTTTTTTACATTTTGTTCAGGACCCTCCTGGAAAAAATGAGAATTTACTTTCTGCTCTGGACCCTCATGAAAAATGGGACTTTACTTTCTATTCAGGGCCTTCCTAAAAAATGGGATTTAAGCTTCTGTTCAGGATGCTCTTGAAAAATAGGATTTTATAATCTGTTCAGGACCCGCCTGTAAAATAGGCTTTTACATTCTATTGAGGACCCACCTAAAAATGGGATTTGACTTTCCATTCAGGACCCTCCTGAAAAATGGGATTTTACTTTCAATCCAGGATCCTTCTGAAAAATGGGACTTTACTTTCTGTCCAAGACCCACCTAGAAAATGGTACTTTACTTTCTGTTCAGGACCCTCCTATAAATACAAATTTACTATCTGTTCAGGACCCTCCTGAAAAATGAGATTTTACTTTCTATTCCGGACACTCTTCAAAAATGGGATTTCACTTTATGCTCAGTAGCCTCCTAAAAATAGGATTCTACTTTCTATTCAGCATTCTCCTAAAAAATAGCGTTACCTTCTATTCAAAACCCTCCAGAAAAATGGGACATTACTTTATGTTTCAGAACCTCCTGAAAAATGGGACTTTACTTTCTGTTCAGGACCCTCCTGAAAATGGGTTTTTAATTTTTGTTCAGCACCCTCCTAAAAAATGAGATTTTACTTACTGTCCAGAACCCTCCTGAAAAATGAGACTTTACTTTATGTTCAGGACACTCCTAAAAAATGAGACTTCACTTTCTATCCAGGACACTCCTAGAAAATGCAAATTTACACTATGTTCAGGACTCTCCTGAAAAATGGAATTTTACATTCTATTCTGGACCCTCCTGAAAAATGGGATATCATTTAATGTTCATGACCCTCCTGAAAAATGACACTTTTCTTTCTGTTCAGGACCCTCCTGGAAAATAGGATTTTACTTTCTATTCATGACACTCCTGAAAAATACGATTTTACATTTTGTTCAGGACCCCCCTGAAAAATGGTATTTTACTTTTTTTTCAGGACCCTCCTGAAAAATGGGATTTCACTTTCTGCTTATAAACCTCTTTATAAATGGGATTTTACTTTCTGCTCATAAACCTCTTTATAAATGGGATTTTACTTTCTTTTCAGGATCCTCCTGAAAAATAGGATTTTAATTTCTGTTCAGGACCCATTTGCAAAATGGGATTTTACTTTCTATTCAAAACCCACCCTCCAAAAAATGGGACTTTACTTTTGTTCAGGAATCTCCTGAAAATTGGTATTTTACTTTTTGTTCAGGACCCTCCTGAAAAATGGGACTTTATTTTCTGTTCAGGACCCTCATGAAAAATTAGACTTTAGATTTTGTTCAAGACCCTCCTAAAAAATAGGATTTTACATTTTGTTTAGGACCCTACAGGAAAATGGGAATTTACTTTCTGCTCTGGACCCTCCTACAAAATGGGACTCTACTTTCTATTCAGGACCCTCTTGAATACTAAAATTTTACTTTTTGTTTAGGTTCCACCTGAAAAATGGGACTTTACTTTCTGTTCAGGACCCTTCTGGAAAATGGGACATTACTTTGTGTTCAGGACTCTCCTGGAAAATTAGAATTTACTTTCTGCTCTGGACCATCTTGAAAAATGGAACTTTACTTTTTATTCAGGACCCTTCTGAAAAATGGGATTTAACCTTCTATTCAGGACGCTCCTGAAAAATAGGAATTTATCTCCTGTTCAGGATGCTCCTGAAAAATAGGATTTTACCATCTGTTCAGGACCCTCCTAAAAAATGAATTTTACTTTCTATTCAGGACCCTTCTAAAAAATGGGATTTTAATTTCTATCCTGGATCCTTCTGAAAAATAGGACTTTACTTTCTGTCCAAGATCCTCCTGGAAAATGAGACTTTACTTTCTGTTCAAGACTCTCCTATAAATAGAAATTTACAATCTGTTCAGGATCCTCCTAAAAAATGGGATTTTACTTTCCATTTCGGACCCACGTGAAAAATAGGATTTCACTCTATGTTCAGGACCCTCCTAAAAAATGGGATTTTAATTTCTATTCAGCATCCTCTTTAAAAATAGGATTACTTTCTGTTCAGAACACTCCTGAAAAATGGGACTTTACTTTATGGTCAGGACCGTCCTGAAAAATGGCACTTTACTTTCTGTTCAGGGCCTTCCTGAAAATGTTATTTTTCTTTTTGTTCAGGGCCCTCCTGAAAAATTGGATTTTACTTTATGTTCAGGACCCTCCTAAAAAATAGGACTTTACTTTATGTCCAAGACACTTCTGAAAAATGGGACTTAACTTTCTATTCAGGACCCTCCTGGAAAATCCAAATTTACACTATGTTCAGGACCCTCCTGAAAAATGGAATTTTACCTTCTGTTCAGGACCCTCCTGAAAAATAGGATATCACTTTATGTTCATGACCCTCCTGAAAAATGAGGCTTTACTTTCTGTTCAAGACCCTCCTGGAAAATGGGATTTTACTTTCAATTTAGGACACTTCTGAAAAATAGGATTTTACTTTTTGTTCAGGACCCTCCTAAAAAGTCGGATTTTACTTTATATACAGGACCCTCCAGAAAAATGGAATTTTACTTTTATTTAGTACTCTCTTGAAAAATAGGATTTTACTATCTGCCGATGACCCTCTTGAAAAATGGGACTTTACTTTTGTTCAGGACCCACAAGAAAATGGGACTTTACTTTAATTCAGGACTCTCCTAAAAAATGGTATTTTATTTTTCGTTCAGGACCCTCATGAAAAATGGGACTTTATTTTATGATCAGGAACCTCTTGAAAAATAAGACTTTACTTTTTGTTCAGGACCTTCCTGAAAAATAGGATTTTACATATTGTTCAGGACCCTCCTGAAATATGAGAATTTATTTTCTGCTCTGGACCGTTCTGTAAAATGCGACTTTACTTTCTATTCAGGGCCCTCCTGAAAAATAGGATTTTACTTTATGTTTAGGACCCTCCTAAAAAATTGGACTTTACTTTATGTTCAGGACACTCCTAAAAAATGGGACTTTACTTTTTTTCTGGACTCTCCTGAAAAATCGTATTTCTGAAAAATCGTATTTTACTTTTTGTACAGACCCTCCAGAAAAATGGGATTTTACTTACTATTCAGGACACTCCTGAAAAATTGGATTTCACTTTCTGTTCATGAGCCACCTGATAAATAGGATTTTACTTTTTTTCAGGACCCTCCTGAAAAATGGGATTTGCTTACTGATTAGGACACTCCTGAAAAATAGGATTTTACTTTCTGTTCATGAACCTTCTGATAAATGGGATTTTACTTTCTTTTCATGACCCTCCTAAAAAATAGGATTTTACTTTCTGTTCAGAACCATCTTGAAAAATGAGATTTTACTTCCCGTTTAGCACCATGCTAAAAATTGGGACTTTGTTTTATGTTCAGGATCCTCCTGAAAAATAGGACTTTATTTTCTGTTCACGACCCTTTTGAAAAATGGGATTTAAGCTTCTATTCAGGACCCTCCTGAAAAATAGGAATTTACCTCCTGTTCAGGATGCTCTTGAAATATAGGATTTAACCATCTGTTCAGGACCCTCCTGTAAAATAGGATTTACCTTCTATTGGGGACCCTTCTAAAAATGGGATTTGACTTTCCATTCAGGACCCTCCTGCAAAATGGGATTTTACTTTCTGTCCAGGATCCTTCTGAAAAATGAGACTTTACTTTCTGTCCAAGACCCTCCTAGAAAATGGTACTTTACTTTTTGTTCAGGACCCTTCTATAAATAGAAATTTACTATCTGTTCAGGACCCTCCTAAAAAATGAGATTTTACTTTCTATTTCGGACACTCCGGAAAAATGGGATTTCACTCTATGTTCAGGAGCCTCCTAAAACTAGGATTCTACTTTCTATTCAGCATTCTCCTAAAAAATAGCGTTACTTTCTATTCAGAACCCTCCAGAAAAATGGGACTTTACTTTATGTTTGGGAACCTCCTGAAAAATGGGACTTTACTTTCTGTTCAGGACCCTCCTGAAAAATGGGATTTTACTTTTTCTTCAGCACCCTCCTGAAAAATAAGATTTTACTTTCTATCCAGGACCCTCCTGAAAAATGAGACTTTACTTTATATTCAGGACACTCCTGAAAAATGGGACTTCACTTTCTGTTCAGGATACTCCTAGAAAATGCAAATTTACACTATGTTCAGGACCCTCTTGAAAAATGGAATTTTACCTTCTGTTCAGGACCCTCCTGAAAAATGGGATATCATTTTATGTTCATGACTCTCCTGGAAAATGGGACTTTACTTTCTGTTCAGGACTCTCCTGGAAAATTGGAATTTACTTTCTGCTCTAGACCATCTTGAAAAATGGGACTTTACTTTTTATTCAGGACCCTTCTGAAAAATAGAATTTAACCTTCTGTTCAGGACGCTCCTGAAAAATAGGAATTTACCTCCTGTTCAGGATGCTCCTGAAAAATAGGATTTTACCATCTGTTCAGGACCCTCCTAAAAAAAGGGATTTTACTTTCTATTCAGGACCCTCCTTAAAAATGGGATTTTACTTTCTATCATGGATCCTTCTGAAAAATAGGACTTTACTTTCTGTCCAAGATCCTCCTGGAAAATGCGACTTTACTTTCTGTTCAGGACTCTCCTATAAATAGAAATTTACTATCTATTCAGGATCCTACAAAAAAATGGGATTTTACTTTCAATTTCGGACCCACGTGAAAAATAGGATTTCACTCTATGTTCAGGACCCTCCTAAAAAATGGGATTTTAATTTCTATTCAGCATCCTCTTTAAAAATAGGATTACTTTCTGTTCAGAACACTCCTGAATAATGGGACTTTACTTTATGGTCAGGACCCTCCTGAAAAATGGTACTTTACTTTTTGTTCAAGACCCTCTTCAAAAATAGGACTTTTCTATATGTCCAGGACCCTCCTAAAAAATGGGACTTTACTTTATGTCCAGGACACTCCTGAAAAATGGGACTTAACTTTCTGTTCAGGACCCTCTTGGAAAATGCAAATTTAAACTATGTTCAGGACCCTCCTGAAAAATGGAATTTTACCTTCTGTTCAGGACCCTCCTGAAAAATGGGATATCACTTTATGTTCATGACCCTCCTGAAAAATGAGGCTTTACTTTCTGTTCAGGACCATCCTGGAAAATGGGATTTTACTTTAAATTTAGGACACTTCTTAAAAATAGGATTTTTACTTTTTGTTCAGGACCTCCTAAAAAATGAGATTTTACTTTATATACAGGACCCTCCTGAAAAATGGAATTTTACTTTTGTTCAGTACCCTCTTGAAAAATAGGATTTTACTATCTGCTCATGACCCTCTTGAAAAATGGGACTTTACTTTTGTTCAGGACCTACCAGAAAATGGGACTTTTCTTTAATTTAGGACTCTCCTGAAAAATTGTATTTTAGTTTTCGTTCAGGACCCTCATGAAAAATGGGACTTTATTTTCTGATCACGAACCTCTTGAAAAATAAGACTTTACTTTTTGTTTAGGACCTTTCTAAAAAATAGGATTTTGCATTTTGTTCAGGACCCTCCTGGAAAATAAGAATTTATTTTCTGCTCTGGACCCTCCTGAAAAATGGGACTTTACTTTCTATTCAGGGCCCTCCTGAAAATAAGAATTTTACTTTATGTTTAGGACCCTCCTGAAAAATTGGACTTTACTTTATGTTCAGGACACTCCTGAAAAATGGGACTTTACTTTTGTTCAGGACTCTCCTGAAAAATCGTATTTTACTTTTTGTACAGAACCCTATAGAAAAATGGGATTTGCTTATTGTTTAGGACCCTCCTAAAAAATAGGATTTCACTTTCTGTTCATGAACCTTCTGATAAATGGGATTTTACTTTCTTTTCATGACCCACCTAAAAAATAGGATTTTACTTTCTGTTCAGGAACATCTTGAAAAATAGGATTTTACTTTCCGTTTAGCACCCTCCTAAAAATTGGGACTTTGTTTTATGTTCAGAATTCTCCTGAAAAATAGGACTTTATTTTCTGTTCACGACCCTTTTTAAAAATGAGACTTTACTTTTTGTTCCCGACCCTCCTAAAAAATAGGATTTTACATTTTGTTCAAGACTCTACTGGAAAATGAGAATTTACTTTCTGCTCTGGACCCTCATGAAAAATAGGACTTTACTTTCTATTCAGGACCCTCATGAAAAATGGGATTTAAGCTTCTGTTCAGGACCCTCCTGAAAAATAGGAATTTACCTCCTATTCAAGATGCTCTTGAAATATAGGATTTTACCATCTGTTCAGGACCC
>NW_025854732.1:78058-101364 GCF_002878395.1 Capsicum annuum
AAATAGGATTTTACCTTCTATTGAGGACCCTTCTAAAAATGGGATTTGACTTTCCATTCAGGACCCTCCTGAAAAATGGGACTTTACTTTCTGTCCAGGATCCTTCTGAAAAATGAGACTTTACTTTCTGTCCAAGACCCTCCTAGAAAATGGTACTTTACTTTCTGTTCAGGACCCTCCTATAAATAGAAACTTACTATCTGTTCAGGACCCTCCTAAAAAATGAGATTTTACTTTCTATTTCGGACACTCCGGAAAAATGGGATTTCACTCTATGTTCAGGAGCCTCCTAAAAATAGGATTCTACTTTCTATTCATCATTCTCCTAAAATATAGCGTAACTTTCTATTCAGAACCCTCCAGAAAAATGGGACTTTACTTTATGTTTTGGAACCTCCTAAAAAATGGGACTTTACTTTCTGTTCAGGACCCTCCTGAAAATGGGATTTTACTTTTTGTTCAGCACCCTCCTGAAAAATGAGATTTTACTTTCTGTACAGGACCCTCCTGAAAAATGAGACTTTACTTTACGTTGAGGACCTCCTGAAAAATGGGACTTCACTTTCTGTTCAGGACACTCCTAGAAAATGCAAATTTACACTATGTTCAGGACCCTCCTGAAAAATGGAATTTTACCTTCTGTTCAGGACCCTCCTGAAAAATGGGATATCATTTTATGTTCATGACCCTCCTGAAAAATGACACTTTGCTTTCTGTTTAGGACCCTCCTGGAAAATAGGATTTTACTTTCTATTCATGACACTCCTGAAAAATACGATTTTACATTTTGTTCAGGACCCTCCTGAAAAATGGTATTTTATGTTTTGTTCAGGACCCTCCTGAAAAATGAGATTTCACTTTCTCCTCCTAAACCTCTTTATAAATGGGATTTTACTTTCTTTTCAGGACCCTCCTAAAAAATGGTATTTTAATTTCTGTTCAGGAACCATTTGCAAAATGGGATTTTACTTTCTATTCAAAATCCTCCAAAAAATGGGACTTTACTTTTGTTCAGGAATCTCTTGAAAAGTTGTATTTTACATTTTTTTCAGGACCCTCCTGAAAAATAGGACTTTATTTTCTGTTCAGGACCCTCTTGAAAAATGAGACTTTAGTTTTTGTTCAAGACCCTCAAAAAAAATAGGATTTTACATTTTTTTCAGGACCTTACAGGAAAATAGGAATTTACTTTCTGCTCTGTACCCTCCTAAAAAATGGGACTCTACTTTCTATTCAGGACCCTCTTGAATAATAAAATTTTACTTTTTGTTTAGGTTCCACCTGAAAAATGGGACTTTACTTTCTGTTCAGGACCCTCCTGGCAAATGGGACTTTACTTTCTGTTCAGGACTCTCCTGGAAAATTAGAATTTACTTTCTTCTCTAGACCATCTTGAAAAATGGGACTTTACTTTTTATTCAGGACCATTTTGAAAAATGTGATTTAACCTTTTGTTCAGGACACTCCTGAAAAATAGGAATTCACTTCCTGTTCAGGATGCTCCTAAAAAATAGGATTTTACCATCTGTTTAGGACCCTCCTAAAAAAAGGGATTTTACTTTCTATTCAGGACCCTCCTATAAAATGGGATTTTAGTTTCTGTCCTGGATCCTTCTGAAAATAGGACTTTACTTTCTGTCCAAGATCCTCCTGGAAAATGTGACTTTACTTTCTGTTCAGGACCCTCCTATAAATAGAAATTTACTATCTGTTCAGGATCCTCCTGAAAAATTGGATTTTACTTTCCATTTTGGACCCTCCTGAAAAATAGGATTTCACTCTATGTTCAGGACCCTCCTTGAAAAAGGGATTTTAATTTCTATTCAGCATCCTCTTTAAAAATAGGATTACTTTCTGTTCAGAACACTCCTGAAAAATGGGACTTTACTTTATGGTCAGGACCCTCCAGAAAAATGGCACTTTACTTTCTGTTCAGGGCCCTCCTGAAAATATTATTTTTCTTTTTGTTCAGGACCCTCATGAAAAATTGGATTTTACTTTATGTCAAGGACCCTCCTAAAAATGGGACTTTACTTTATGTCCAGGACACTCCTGAAAAATAGGACTTAACTTTCAATTCAGGACCCTCCTGGAAAATGCAAATTTTCACTATGTTCAGGACCCTCCTGAAAAATAGAATTTTACCTTCTGTTCAGGACCCTCCTGAAAAATAGGATATCACTTTATGGTCATGACCCTCCTGAAAAATGAGGCTTTACTTTCTGTTCAGGACCCTCCTGGAAAATGGGATTTTACTTTCAATTTAGGACACTTCTGAAAAATAGGATTTTACTTTTTGTTCCAGACCCTCCTAAAAAATGGAATTTTACTTTATATACAGGACCCTCCTGAAAAATGAAATTTTACTTTTATTCAGTACCCTCTTGAAAAATAGGATTTTACTATCTGCTCAGGACCCTCTTGAAAAATGGGACTTTACTTTTGTTCAGGACCCACCATAAAATGGGACTTTACTTTTGTTCAGGACTCTCCTGAAAAATGGTATTCTACTTTTTGTTCAGGACTCTCATGAAAAATGAAACTTTATTTTCTGATCAGGACCCTCTTGAAAAATAAGACTTTACTTTTTGTTCAGGACCTTCCTAAGAAATAGGATTTTACATTTTGTTCAGGATCCTCTTGAAAAATGGGACTTTACTTTCTATTCAGGACCCTCCTGAAAAATAGGATTTTACTTTATGTTTAGGACCCTCCTGAAAAATTGGACTTTACTTTATGTTCAGGACACTCCTGAAAAATGGGACTTTAGTTTTGTTCAGGACTCTCCTGAAAAATAGTATTTTACTTTTTGTTCAGAACCTTCCAAAAAAATGGTACTTTGATGCTATCACCCAGCCCATTCGGACCTACCCCAAAAAATCTCAAATCCAACGAGTTATCCAGCATCCTAATGGCTCGATTGATTTGAAATTCCTTGGCTTTGACACTCCTCGGAACTCTTCGTTTCGACGGTCTGTTTCGCATCGAGCTTCCACCTCAAAAACCCAGGAGGGAAGTGACGAAAATAAAAATGATAATAACAACGACAAGGGCAAAGTAAGAGGAGTCGACTTCTCTGGCCCCGTCCCAAAAGTTTATTATCAGCAATCTACTAGGGTCCATGAGTCCCTAGAACCTGAAAATCCCTATGATCCAGGCAGTCATACAACCTCAGATATGGAACCTCCCCCCTCCATATCCCGCCAGAAAATTAGGACTGACCTCAGCCTACTCGTCATCAAATCCGATGAAGAGTACACACCAGACCTAAAGGCTCTTGAAGCCTACTGGTACCTCCCCAAAGACGCTCTAAAAGAAAATGGTACACCAATACCTATTCTAAGGAGCAACAAAAGGAGTTTGGTCGGCTATGGTTAGCCGACATGAAAAGACTTCGATGTGACATAGAATTCTTTCGGTGGTTTGAGTTTACCGGAAGAATGGAAAACCAAAATGAATCCCTTAACGTTATCATTAATAAATGGTATACCCAGAGTAATAAGATAATTGAATCTGTTACTCCTCCTCTCGAAGGAATAAAAATTCCTCATTCCAATGAAGTCCTCAATGCTTCACCCTTCAAGAAGAAGCATGATAGACCGCTGTCAGCCCCTATTAACAGAGACCTCGATAGGATAGTTGAACAAAACAACTATACTAACCAGGTCCTTCACACTATCTCCCAACAAATAGGAGATACTAAAAAGTCCATACTTCCTTTTAGTCCCCCTGCTCCTGAGAAAGGGACTTCAAACCCTAATTCTATAGCCAACCCTATCTTTAAGATCCCTGAGTTCCAAAAGGAAAAATTTCCTAATCTTAGTGATGACTTCAAAGTCTCGGGAAATATCTTAGAACAAATCAACGAAAAACTTTCCAAGTTTAAGATCTCTGAGAAAGAAGAGTCCAGCAACTAGAAAAACTCTCTTTCTAAACTCACCAGTGATCATTTTTCTACTAAGAAAAACTATTATAAAAAACCCTGTCCTCCTGACGTCCAATTCGAAGAAAATCCCTACTTCTCAACCTTCAATCATGATGGTAGAGGAATAACTGAATGGAATGTTGACGGTTTGGCTGAACACCAAATCTACAATAAACTCCATGAAATGGGCGTTTCTATCACGGCTTACAAAATCAGAGGAGCCACTGATAAAGAAGCAGCTACCATGATTATATCAGGATTCACTAGTATGATAAAACATTGGTGGGATAACTATTTCACTGATGACATCAAAAACCTTATCTATGGAGCCACTGCCATTGAAACTGTAGTCAAAAGTGAAAATGGCCAAGAAGTTCTAGAGCAAGTAGCAAAAGAAGACGCTTGTGCCACTCTCCTATACCATATAGCTAGACATTTCATAGGAGAGCCCAAATTATTCCAAGATAGGAGCTTAGAAATCCTCAACAATCTCACCTACAAAGACCTAGCAGACTTTCGATGGTACAAAGATACTTTCTTAGTAAAGGTCATGATCCGACCTGATTGCAACAATGATTTCTGGAAAGAACGATTCATTAGTGGTCTCCCTTCTCTGTTTGCAGAAAAGGTTAGAACCAAAATTATGGATAGATTTGAGGGAAAGATTCCTTACGATATCCTGACCTATGGCAACTTAATTAGTTTCATCACCACCGTAGGGATAGATCTCTGCACTGACCTCAAGCTTAAGAAACAACTTAAGAAAGATAGTACCTCCAAATATGGGTTAGGAACCTTCTGCCAAGACTATGGTTTTACCAGTCCTAGCAAAAAACATAGAAAGAAGTCCTCCTCTAAATCTCATAAAAGGACTACCTCAAATAAAAGATCCTTCAAAAGGGAATCTTTTAAGCCTAGTAGAAAGACCAAACGGAAAACCTCTAAAGCCAAAAATGCTTGTTGGACTTGTAGTAAAATAGGCCACAGGGCGAAGGACTGCAAGTCTAATAAGAAGAAGAAAATAAACCAATTAGATCTCTCTGAAGAGACCAGAGCAAGTTTATTCTCTATAATGGAAGATTCGCCTGAGTCTTCTGAGTCTTCGGACTCCTATACCTCGTCCAGTGATGACTACAGTGATGAGGAATTCATCAACGCCGCTTATGAGACAGATCAATCTCAATCTAGTCAAGAATGTGCCTGTAACGGTACCTTTTGCACCTGCACTAGAAAAATTATTAATGTCATTTCAGGAAATCCTAAAGAGATCCTGTTTGACATTATAGAACACATCCAAGATGATGAGACTAGAAATAAATATCTTCTAGAGCTCAAACGATTAATGCTTTCTCACGAAGAGAAACCTCCCAAACCCATTATTCAGCCTTTTAGCATGAAACAAGTTATGTCTAGATTCGACAAACCTGCGGAACCTTCTATTGCTGATCTTAAAGGAGAAATCTCTACATTAAAGGGAGAGATCAAGCATCTCAAAATCCGTCTTGACTAAGTGGAACTTAACGTTCTTACAGATCAAGTCTTGAAAAATGTTTCTCCCCCAGAAAAGGTTTCTCCGCCAGAGTCACCTAGAGACTTTCCGATCATCCCAAATGATCATCTCCGAGAACCAGAGCCTAGTTCCTTTCCCGGCTCCAATTCTCCCTCCATATCTGGCAAAGCTATTACGGCCATAAAAGCCTATAGCGAACATATAGCCGTAAAAATTATGATAAATAAAGACTTTGTTCTTAACAGAGTCGCACTCTTCGATACAGGAGTTGACAGTAACTGCATCGTTAAAGGTCTAGTGCCTACAAAGTACCTTCAAAAGAGTACCTCTCGTCTTTACTCGGCCACGGGAGAGAAAATGGAAATCCATTATCAGCTCCCTAAAGCTCATGTCTGTAACAACGACATTTGCCTTGTTAATGACTTCGTCATCACTGAAGATATCACAGAAGATATCATTCTAGGAATTCTTTTTGTCAACCAGATTCGACCTTACTGGAGTAACTACGACGGGATTCGTACTACTCTTTTAAACCAAAACTTATTCTTCCCTTTACTAAGGCCTCTCTCGCCAGAAGAAGGTAACCTTATTAAAGACAGAACTGTTTTTAAAATTAACAGGCTTTCTTCTCACATCAATTTTCTTAAGCAAGATATTCATATCAAGAAAATTGAGCAGTCTTTGAAAACTCCGGAGATGATTACCAAAATATCTAATCTCCAGAAAAATTTTGAAAAAGAAATCTGTTCCGAATTTTCTAATGCTTTTTGGGAACGGAAAAAACATTTAGTGGAACTTCCCTACATTCACGGGTTTGATGAACAAACTATCCCCACTAAAGACAGACCCATCCAAATGAACCAAGAAATGATGGAAGTCTGCAAAAAGGAAATTGACCATCTACTAAAGAATGGTATTATTAGAACCTCTAATTCTCCTTGGAGTTGTTCTGCCTTTTACGTCAATAATAGTGCAGAAAAAGAGCGAGGAACCCCTAGGCTTGTAATCAATTATAAGCCTTTAAACGCGGTTTTAAAATGGATTAGACACCCGATTCCTAATAAAAGGAATCTATTAAAACGGACTTTTAAAGCTAATTTTTACAGCAAATTTGATATGAAGTCCGGCTTCTAGCAAATTCAGATTGCTGAAAAGGATAAATACAAGACAGCTTTTAACGTCCCATTTGGACATTATGAATGGAATGTCTTACCTTTTGGCCTTAAAAATGCTCCTTCAAAATTCCAAAACATCATGAACAATATCCTTAATCCTTATACCTATATGTCGATTGTTTATATTGATGATGTTCTTATTTTCTCAGAGAACATTGATTCTCATTTTAAACATTTAAACACTTTCTTTAAAGTTGTTAAATTTAATGGTTTAGTAGTTAGTGCTAAGAAAATGAAGCTTTTCCAGACATCTATAAGATTCTTAGGACACGATCTTTATCAAGGTAGCTATAAACCTATTTGAAGAGCCATTGAGTTCTCCTCCAAATTCCCTATCGAGATCCTCGATAAAACTCAACTCCAAAGATTTCTAGGGAGTCTTAATTATGTTGCAGATTTTGTTCCTAACATTAGGCAGGTCTGTGAACCTCTCTACAAAAGACTCAAGAAAACCCCAGTTCCTTGGAGTTCTGATCAAACCAATGCTGTTATTAAAATTAAAGGACTAGTCCAGAACCTTCCTTGCTTCGGAATTCTTAACCCTGAAGCCTTCATGATTGTAGAAATTGATGCTTCAGATATAGGGTATGGGGGTATCTTGAAACAAAAGGTTGAGGATAAATCTCCCGAACAACTAGTCAGGTTCACATCGGGAATATGGAATCCTACACAGAAAAATTATAGCACTGTAAAAAAGAAAATTTTATCTATAGTGCTATGTATCACAAAATTTCAAGACGATCTTGTCAATAAAGAATTTTTATTACGAGTTGATTGTAAATCGGCCAAAGAAATTTTACAGAAGGATGTAAAAAATCTAGTTTCGAAACAAATATTTGCTAGATGGCAAGCTCTCCTATCTAGCTTTGATTTTCAAATAGAATTTATTAAAGAAGAAAATAATTCCCTTCCCGATTTCTTAACAAGAGAATTTTTACAAGGCCATAATGAGACCCACAATGCTGGGAAAAATCTCAGTCAACAACAACAGACCAGATCAAACCAAAATGGCTAGACCATTTGATCTACCTCCAACAACATCAACTCCCTTGAGGCCATCAGTCTCGTAGAGGCCTGAACTGAAACCAAAACTACATTCACCGTTCCACAATAAGTATGCAGCCTTGGCAGAATTCCCCAAGATTCCTCCACCAATGCCATCTAAATTGGTAGATCTTAAGACCAACAAACCCTTTGATAAAGGGTCATCTTCGAGCTCATCGGTGCAGATGAAACAAAGCTATGCCATGAAGACTCCAGAAACCTTTGCACAGGCTGTGGATCCCGTGATAGCCAAAGTAACATCCACTCCTCCTATCAAAGAGGAATTCAAATTCATTACCACTCAGGTAATGCCCATTATTGCCTTAGATAAAGAATATGAGGGATATCCTTTAGAACAACTCATCAAACCGGTCTACAGCGACAAAAATTTTGTGGATACAGAGAGTCCCCTTAAGACCCGAAAATTTTATGAAGCCATTCTGGTAGATATAGATTCTATCGAAGTCGAGCACACACTGAACGAAAGGAATCCTGAATATATTGACTATTCAAGGTTCACCATTAAGAGGGTATTAACCCCGTTTAACTGGTTTGCAGATCACCTGCATACCCCCATTGCCTTATCTATGCCACATAGGCCCCAAACATATAATTGGTACGGCTACAAGTCTGCTTGGTTCAATTTCCTCTATGTTCGACCAGGACATACTTGGTTTGTTAAATACTGTCCTGCTATGGTAGATTCCATTATACCTAGATGGTTTTACGAATGGTGGGTATACTTCGGAGGAATCAAAGAAATCCTCCCTCAACAATTTCTTAGCCGTTTGTCAGAGTTTTGCGCAAAAAAAGGATGTGTAACCCTACCGGAGCATATTCAAATGTGCAAATTCTTCATTAAGAAGAGGGTCTCCTACATCATCTCCTGGAACTTCGCCAAAGGAGAACAAGATAGAATTAAATATCTATCAAAAGAAATAAAGGTTAAAGGCTGGACTCCCAAGCCAGCAGCTCTAAAAACTCCTAATAAAGAAAGAAAATCAGCATCTTCAACAAGTGTCTCACAGAGTAAGCAGGCACTCAAAGAAAAATTGAAAAAGACTTTACAAGATATGGAAAGCCAAGAAATCAAAGACGAAGAAGTACTACAGCTTCTAGAAGAAGCTTCTTTCACCGGAAGCAGTGATAACAATGGGGATATGTTAAATACCAAAGGAATTGCTAGGGCCTATATGGACCCCTACTAAGAATACAGAAACGACCCCTTCAGAAGATAGAGGTTCAAAGAACCGGAATTATTTTTTGAAGAGGCATTCTACTATTCTCCGTAGGAATCTACAGGACCTAACCTACTTTGGATAGTAATCAATCATCTTTACAAAAATCCAAAGAAATCTGCTTTTTAAAAGAAAAAGCATGCACTTATGACAGCTTTACAAAAAGCCAGCCAACCAAAAGAATCTGCTTTTAAAAAGCATTTCCACTCAGAACAGCTTTCAAGAAAAGTTAATGGGAATCTACTTTTAGAAGATTAAATCATAGCCTTACAAGTGTACACACCAAATGTATAATTAATATGTTTCTTTGTCTATATAAGACAGATTATAATAGAAGAGAAGGCATCCAAAATTTCCATACATTAGAAATTCTCTCCTGCCCAATCTCTTGTAAATCTTTTGTAATGTTTTCTAGTTGAAGTTTGAATAAATTTGTAAGATTCTTAATCTGACTCTTTATTTTGATCATTCTTTCTTACTTGTCGAAGTTATTTTCTATGATCCGTTTTGAAAAATGAGACTTTACTTTTTGTTCAAGACCCTCCTGAAAAATAGGATTTTACATTTTGTTCAGGACGCTACTGGAAAATGGGAATTTACTTTCTGCTCTTGACGCTCCTAAAAAATGGGACTTAACTTTCTATTCATGACCCTTGTGAAAAATAAGATTTTACTTTATGTTCAGGACCCTCCTGAAAAATGGGACTTTACTTTATGTTCAGGACACTCCTGAGAAATGGGACTTTACTTTTTGTTCAGGACCCTCCTGGAAAATAGAAATTTACATTATATTCAGGACCCTCCTAAAAAATAGAATTTTACCTTCTGTTCAGGACCCTCCTAAAAAATGGGATATCACATTATGTTCAGGACCCTCCTGAAAAATGAGACTTTACATTCTGTTCGGTACCCTATTTAAAAAAAGGGAATTTACTCTTTTCAGAACACTCCTGAAAAATGAAATTTTTCTTTCTATTCAGGACCCTCCAGAAAAATGAGATTTTACTTTTTGTTAATGACCCTCCTGAAAAATAGGATTTTACTTTATATGCAGGACCCTCCTGATATATGGGATTTTATTCTCTATCCTGGACCCTCCTGAAAGAAACAATTTTACTTTCTGTTCAGGACCCTCCTAAAAAATACGATTTTACTTTCTGTTCAGGACCCTCCTGAAAAATGGACTTCACTTTTGTTCAGGACCATCCTAAAAATGGGACTTAACTTTTGTTCAGGACTCTCCTGAAAAATAGTATTTTACTTTTTGTTCAGAACTCTCCTGAAAAATGAGATTTAACTTATTGTTCAGGACACTTCTAAAAAATTGGATTTCACTTTCTGTTCATGACCCACCTGATAAATGGGATTTTACTTTCTTTTTAGGACCCTCTTGAAAAATGAGATTTTACTTTCTGTTCAGGACCCTCCTGAAAAATGGGATTTTACTTTCTACTCAAAACCCTCCAAAAAATAGGACTTTACTCTATGTTTAGGACCCTTCTGAAAAATGGTACTTTGTTTTCTGTTCAGGATCCTCCTGAAAAATGGGACTTTATTTTTTGTTCAGGATCCTCATGAAAAATGGGACTTTACTTTCTGGTCAAGATCCTCCTGAAAAATAGGATTATACATTCTGTTCAGGACCCTCCTGAAAAATGGGAATTTACTTTCTGCTCAGGACCCTCCTGAAAAATGGGACTTTACTTTCTATTCAGGACCCTCCTGAAAAATGGGATTTAACCTTCTGTTCAAGACCCTCCTGAAAAATGTGAATTTACCTCCTATTCTGAATGCTCCTGAAATAAGATTTTACCATCTGTTCAGGACCCTCCTGTAAAATAGGATTTTACCTTCTGTTCAGGACCCCTCTAAAAAATGGGATTTTACCTTCTATTCACGACCCTTCTGAAAAATAAAATTTTACTTGTGTTCAGGTTCGTCTTAAAAAATGGGATTTTACATTCTATTCAGGACCTTCCTGAAAAATGGGATTTTACTTTCTGTCCAGCATCCTTCTAAAAAATGGGACATTATTTTCTGTCCAAGACCCTCTAGAAAAATGGGACTTTACTTTTTGTTCAGGACCCTCCTATTAATAGAAATTTACGATCTATTCTGGACCCTCCTGAAAAAGAAGATTTTACTTTCTGTTCAAGACCCTCCTGATAAATGGAATTTTACTTTATTTTCAGGACACTACTGAAAAATGGGATTTTACTTTAGGTTTAAGACCCTCCGAAAAATTGAAACTTTACTTTCTGTTCAAGACCCTCTTAAAAAATAGAATTTTACTTTCTGTTCAGGACCCTCCTTAAAAATGGGACTTTACTTTTGTTCAGGACCCTTCGGCAAAATGGGATTTTACTTTTTGTTCAGGATCCGTAAGAAAAATAGGATTTTACTTTCTGTTTAGGACCCTGCTGAAAAATGGGATTTCACTTTATGTTCAGGACTCACCTGAAAAATGAGATTTTACTTTCTCTTCAGGACTCTCCTAAAAATGGAATTTTACTTTTTGTTCAAGACCCTCCTAAAAATGGGACTTTGCATTCTATTCAGGACCCTCCAGAAAAATGGGACTTTACTTTCTGTTCAGGACCCTCCTGGAAAATGGAAATTTACTCTGTTAAAGACCCTCCTGGAAAATAGGATTTTACTTTATGTTTGGGACCCTCCTAAAAAATGGGACTTTACTTTCTGTTCAGGACCCTCCTGAAAAAGGGATTTTACTTTTTGTTCAGGACTCTCCTGAAAAATGTGATTTTACTTTATGTCCAGGACCCTCCTGAAAAATGGAACTTTACTTTATGTTCAGGACACTCCTAAAAAATGGGACTTTACTTTATGTCTAGGACCCTCCTGAAAAAAGGGACTTTACTTTTGTTCAGGACTTTCCTGAAAATTGGTATTTTACATTTTGTTTAGGACCCTCTTGAAAAATAGGATTTACTTACTATTCAGGATACTCCTGAAAAATAGGATTTTACTTTCTGTTCATGAACCTCTTGATAAATGGGATTTTACTTTCTTTTTAGGACCCTCCTGAAAAAATGAGATTTTACTTTCTGTTCAGGACCATCTTGAAAAAAGGGATTTTACTTTCTATTCAAAACCCTCCAAATAATGGGACTTTTCTTTCTATTCAGGACCTTCTTAAAAAGTGAGACTTTGTTTTCTGTTCAGGACCCTCTTGAAAAATGATACTTTACTTCATGTTCATGACCCTCCCAAAAAATGAAACTTTACTTTCTGTTCAGGACCCTTTTGATAAAAGGGAATTTACTTTGTTCAGGACCCTCTTGGAAAATGGGATTTTACTTTTTATTCAGGACACACATGAAAAATAGGATTTTACTTTATATACCGGACCCTCCTGAAAAATAGAATTTTACTTTCTGTTCAGTACCCTCTCGAAAAATGGGATTTTACTTTCTGCTCAGGACCCTCCTGAAAAATGGGACTTTACTTTTGTTTAGGACCGACCTGAAAATAGGACTTTATTTTTGTTCAGGACTCTCTGGAATATTGGTATTTTTTTTTGTTCAGGACCCTCCTAAAAAATGGGATTTACTTACTGTTTAGGACACTCTTGAAACATAGGATTTCACTTTTTGTTCATGAACCTCCTGATAAAAGGGATTTTACTTTCTTTTCAGGACCCACCTGGAAAATGTTACTTTACTTTCTATTCAGGACCATCTTAAAAAATGGGATTTTACTTTCTATTCAAAACCCTCCAAAAAATGTGACTTTACTTTCTGTTCAGGATTCTCCTAAAAAATGAAAAGTGGGATTTTACTTTCTGCTCAGGACCCTCCTGATAAATGGGACTCTCCTGAAAAATGATATTTTACATTTTGTTCAAGACCCTCCTAAAAAATGGGACTTTATTTTCTGATCTGGACACTCTTGAAAAAAATGAGACTTTACTTTTTGTTCAGGACCATCCTGAAAAATAGGATATTATATTTTGTTCAGGACCCTCCTGAAAAATGAGCATTTATTTTTTATTCAGGACCCTCCTGAAAAAAAGGGAATTTACTCTGTTCAGAACCCTCCTAGAAAATGGGTTTTTATTTTTTATTCAGGACCCTCTTGAAAAATGGGATTTTACATTATATAGTGGACCCTCTTGATAAATGAGATTTTATTTTCTGTCCTGGACCCTCCTGAAAAATGCAATTTTACTTTCTGTTTAGGACCCTCCGAAAAAAAGGGACTTTACTTTTGTTCTGGACCATACTGAAAATGGGACTTTACTTTTGTTTAGGACCGACCTGAAAATAGGACTTTATTTTTGTTCAGGACTCTCCTGAAAAATGGTATTTTACTTTTTGTTCAAAACCCACCTGAAAAATAGGATTTTACTTACTGTTCAGGACACTCCTAAAAAATTGGATTTCACTTTCTGTTCATGACCCACCTGATAAATGGGATTTTACTTTCTTTTCAGGACCCTCCTGAAAAATGCAATTTTACTTTCTGTTCAAGACCCTCCAGAAAAATGGGATTATACTTTCTATTCAAAACCCTCTAAAAAATGGGACTTTACTTTCTGTTCAGGAACCTCCTGTAAAATGGGACTTTGTTTTCTGTTCAGAACCCTCCTAAAAAATGGGAATTTATTTTTTGTTCAGGACCCTCCTGAAAAATAGGATTTTACAATCTGTTTAGGACTCTCCTGGAAATTGGGAATTCACTTTCTGCTCAGGACCTCCTAACAAATGGGACTTTACTTTCGAATCAGGACCCTCCTAAAAAATGGGATTTAACCTTCTATTCAAGTCCCTCCTAAAAAATGTGAATTTACCACCTGTTTTGAATGCTCCTGAAATGGGATTTTACCATCTGTTCAGGACCCTTCTGTGAAATAGGATTTTTCCATCAGTTCAGGACACTCCTGAAAATTGAGACTTTACTTTCTGTTCAGGACCCTCCTGAAAAATAAGATTTTACTTTCTATTCAAGACACTCCTGAAAAATAGGATTTTACGTTTTGTTCAGGACCCTCCTAAAAAATGGGATTTTACTTTATATAAAGGACCCTCATAAAAAATGGAATATTACTTTTTGTTCAGTACCCTCTTGAAAAATGTGATTTTACTTTCTGCTCAGGACCCTCCTGATAAATGTGACTTTACTTTTATTCAAGACCTACCTGAAAATGGGACTTTACTTTTGTTTAGGACTCTCCTGAAAAATGATATTTTACTTTTTGTTAAGGACCCTCCTAAAAAAAGGGACTTTATTTTCTGATCAGGACCCTCTTGAAAAATATGACTTTACTTTTTGTTCAGGGCCCTCCTGAAAAATAGGATTTTACATTTTGTTCAGGACCCTCCTGGAAAATGAGAATTTATTTTTTATTCAGGACCCTCCTGAAAAAAAGGGAATTTACTCTGTTCAGAACCCTCCTAGAAAATGAGATTTTATTTTTTATACAGGACCCTCCTGAAAAATGGGATTTTACTTTATATAGTGGACCCTCTTGATAAATTAGATTTTATTTTTTCTGTCCTGGACCCTCCTGAAAAATGCAATTTTACTTTCTGTTTAGGACCCTCCGAAAAAATAGGACTTTACTTTTGTTCAGGACCATCCTGAAAATAGGACTTTACTTTTGTTCAGAACTCTCCTGAAAAATGGTTCTTTACTTTTTGTTCAAAACTCTTCTGAAAAATGGGATTTTACTTACTGTTCAGGACACTCCTAAAAAATTGGATTTCACTTTTTGTTCATGACCCACCTGATAAATGGGATTTTACTTTCTTTTCAGGACCCTCCTGAAAAATGCGACTTTACTTTCTGTTCAGGACCCTCATGTAAAATGGTACTTTGTTTTCTGTTTAGGACCCTCCCGAAAAATGCGACTTTGTTTTCTTTTTAGGACACTCCTGAAAAATGGGAATTTATTTTTTGTTCAAGATCCTCATGAAAAATGGGACTTTACTTTTTGTACCTGGACCTCCTAAAAAATGCGATTTTACTTTCTTTTTAGGAACCTCCCAAAAAAAGGGACTTTACTTTTGTTCAGGACCATACTGAAAATGGGACTTTACTTTTGTTTAGGACCGACCTGAAAATAGGACTTTATTTTTGTTCAGGACTCTCCTGAAAAATGGTATTTTACTTTTTGTTCAAAACCGACCTGAAAAATAGGATTTTACTTACTGTTCAGGGCACTCCTAAAAATTTGGATTTCACTTTTTGTTCATGACCCACCTGATAAATGGTATTTTACTTTCTTTTCAGGACCCTCCTACAAAATGCGATTTTACTTTCTGTTCAAGACCCTCCAGAAAAATGGGATTAGACTTTCTATTCAAAACCCTCTAAAAATGGGACTTTACTTTCTGTTCAGGACCCTCCTGTAAAATGGGACTTTGTTTTCTATTCAGGACCCTCCTAAGAAATTGGAATTTATTTTTTATTCAGGATCCTTATGAAAAATGGGAATTTACTTTTTGTTCAGGACACTCCTAAAAAATAGGATTTTACAATCTGTTTAGGACTCTCCTGGAAATTGGGAATTCACTTTCTGCTCAGGACCTCCTGACATATGGGACTTTACTTTCTAATCAGGACCCTCCTAAAAAATGGGATTTAACCTTCTATTCAAGTCCCTCCTAAAAAATATGAATTTACCACCTGTTTTGAATGCTCCTGAAATGGGATTTTACCATCTGTTCAGGACCCTCCTGTAAAATAGGATTTTACCTTCTGTTCAGGACCCCTCTAAAAAATGGGATTTTACCTTCTATTCACGACCCTTCTGAAAAATAAAATTTTACTTTCTATTTAAGACACTCCTAAAAAATAGGATTTTACTTTTTGTTCAGGACCCTCCTAAAAAATGGGGTTTTACTTTATATAAAGGACCCTCATAAAAAATGGAATATTACTTTTTTTTCAGTACCCTCTTGAAAAATGTGATTTTACTTTCTGCTCAGGACCCTCCTGATAAATGTGACTTTACTTTTATTCAAGACCTACCTGAAAATGGGACTTTACTTTTGTTTAGGACTCTCCTGAAAAATGATATTTTACTTTTTGTTCAGGACCTCCTAAAAAAAGGGACTTTATTTTCTGATAAGGACCCTCTTGAAAAATGTGACTTTACTTTTTGTTCAGGACACTCCTGAAAAATAGGATTTTACATTTTGTTCAGGACCCTCCTGGAAAATGAGAATTTATTTTTTATTCAGGACCCTCCTGAAAAAAAGAGAATTTACTTTGTTCAGAACCCTCCTAGAAAATGGGATTTTATTTTTTATACAGGACCCTCCTGAAAAATGGGATTTTACATTATATAGTGGACCCTCTTGATAAATTAGATTTTATTTTCTGTCCTGGACCCTCCTGAAAAATGCAATTTTACTTTCTGTTTAGGACCCTCCAAAAAAATAGGACTTTACTTTTGTTCAGGACCATCCTGAAAATAGGACTTTACATTTGTTCAGAACTCTCCTGAAAAATTGTTTTTTACTTTTTGTTCAAAACTCTTCTGAAAAATGGGATTTTACTTACTGTTCAGGACACTCCTAAAAAATTGGACTTCACTTTTTGTTCATGACCCACCTGATAAATGGGATTTTACTTTCTTTTCAGGACCCTCCTGAAAAATGCGACTTTACTTTCTGTTCAGGACCCTCATGTAAAATGGTACTTTGTTTTCTGTTCAGGATCCTCCTGAAAATTGAGAATTTATTTTTTGTTCAGGATCCTCATGAAAAATGGGAATTTACTTTTTGTTCAGGACCCTTCTGAAAAATAGGATTTTACACTGTTCAGAACCCTCCAGGAAAATGGGAATTCACTTTCTGCTCAGGACCTCCTGAAAAATAGGACTTTACTTTCTAATCAGGACCCTTCTGAAAAATGGGATTTAACCTTCTGTTCAAGTCCCTCCTAAAAAATGTGAATTTACCTCCTTTTTTGAATGCTCCTGAAATGGGATTTTACCATCTGTTCAGGACCCTCCAGTGAAATAGGATTTTACCATCTGTTCAGGACACTCCTGAAAAATGAGACTTTACTTTCTGTTCAGGACCCTCCTGAAAAATGGGATTTTACTTTCTATTCAAGACACGCCTGAAAAATAGGATTTTACTTTTTGTTTAGGACCCTTCTAAAAATGGGATTTTACTTTATATACAGGACCCTCCTAAAAAATGGAATTTTACTTTCTGTTCAGTAACCTTGTGAAAAATGGGATTTTACTTTCTGCTCAGGACCCTCATGAAAAATGGGACTTTACTTTTGCTCAGGACAAACCTGAAAATGAAACTTTACTTTTGTTTAGGACTCTTCTAAAAAATGGTATTTTACTTTTTGTTTAGGACCCTCCTGAAAAATGGGACTTTATTTTTTATTCAGCACCCTCCTGAAAAATGGGATTTTACTGTATATAGTGGACCCTCTTGATAAATGGGATTTTATTTTCTGTCCTGGCCTCTCCTGAAAAATGCTATTTTACTTTCTGTTCAGGACCCTCCGAAAAAATGAGACTTTACTTTTGTTCAGGACCATCCTGAAAATGGGACTTTACTTTTGTTGAGGACTCACCTGAAAAATGGTATTTTACTTATAGTTCAAATCCTCCTGAAAAATAGGATTTCACATACTGTTCAGGACACTCCTAAAAAATTGGATTTCACTTTCAGTTCATGACCCACCTGATAAATGGGATTTTACATTCTTTTTAGGACCCTCCTGAAAAATGCAATTTTACTTCCTGTTCAAGAACCTCCAAAAAAAATGGGATTTTACTTTCTATTCAAAACTCTCCAAAAAATGGGACTTTACTTTCTGATCAGGACCCTCCTGAAAAATGGGACTTTGTTTTCTGTTAAGGACCATCCGGAAAAATGGGAATTTATTTTCTGTCAGGATCCTCATGAAAAATAGGACTTTACTTCTTGTTCATGACCCTCCTAAAAAATAGGATTTTACATTCTGTTCAGGACCCTCCTGGAAAATGGGAATGCACTTTCTCCTCAGGACCTCCTGACAAAATGGGAATTCACTTTCTGCTCAGGACCCACCTAAAAAATGTGATTTTACTCTCTGTTCAGGACCCTCCGGAAAAATGGGTCTTTACCTTTGTTAAGGACCATCCTGAAAATGGGACTTTACTTTTGTTCAGGACTCTCCTGAAAAATAGTACTTTACTTTTTGTTCAGAATCCTCCTGAAAAAAGGGATGTTACTTACTGTTCAGGACACTCCTAAAAAATTGGATTTCACTTTCTGTTCATGACACACCTGATAAATGGAATTTCACTTTCTTTTCAGGACCCTCCTGAAAAATATGATTTTACTTTCTGTTCAAGACCATCCAGAAAAATGGGATTTTATTTTATATTCAAAACCCTCCAAAAAATGGGACTTTACTTTCTGTTCAGGACCCTCCTGAAAAATGGGACTTTGTTTTCTGTTCAGGACCCTCCTGAAAAATAGGAATTTATTTTTTGTTCAGGATCCTCATGAAAAATGGAACTTTACTTTTTGTTCAGGATCCTCCTGAAAAATTGAATTTTACACTCTGTTCAGGACCCTCCTGAAAAATGGGAATTCACTTTCTGCTCAGGACCTCCTGAAAAATGAGACTTTACTTTCTGCTCAGGACCTCCTGAAAATAAGACTATACTTTTGTTGAGAACTCTCCTAAAAATTGGTATTTTACTTTTTGTTCAGGACCCTCCTGAAAAATGGGATTTACTTCCTGTTTAGGAAACTCCTAAAAAATAGGATTTCACATTCTGTTCATGAAACCTCCTCATAAAAGGGACTTTACATTCTTTTCAGGACCCTTGTAAAAAATGGAATTTTACTTTCTGTTCAGTACCATCTTGAAAGATGGGATTTTACTTTCTATTCAAAACCCTCCAAAAAATGGGACTTTACTTTCTGTTCAGGACCCTCCTAAAAAGTGGGACTTTGTTTTATGTTCAGAATTCTCCTAAAAAATAAGTATTTATTTTCCGTTCAGTACCCTCTTAAAAATGAGATTTTACCTTTTGTTCAGGACCCTTCTGAAAAATAGGATGTTACATTTTGTTCTGGACCCTCCTTGAAAATAGGAATTTACTTTCTACTTTGGACCCTCCGTAAAATGGAACTTTACTTTCTATTCAGGACCCTACTGAAAAATGGGTTTCACCTTATGTTCAGGACCCTCCTAAAAAATAGGAATTTACCTCTTGTTTAGGATGCTCCTAAAAAATAGGATTTTACCATCTGTTCATGACCCTCTTGTAAAATAGGATTTTACCTTCTGTTTAGGTCCCTCTTAAAAAATGGGATTTTAGCTTCTGTTCTGGACCTTCCTGAAAAATAAAATATTACTTGTGTTCAGGTTCCTCTTGAAAAAAGGGATTTTATTTTCTATTCAGGACCCTCCAGAAAAATGAGATTTTATATTCTGTCCAGGATCCTTCTGAAAAATGGGACTTTACTTTCTGTCAAAGATCCTCCTGGAAATTGGGACTTTACGTTCTGTTCAGGACCTTCCTCTAAATAGAAATTTACAATCTATTCAGGACCCTCTTAAAAATGAGATTTTACTTTATATTCTGGACCCTCCTGAAAAATGGGATTCTACTTTCTATTCAGCATCAACCTTAAAAATAGGACTACTTTCTGTTCAGGACCCTCCTGAAAAATGGGACTTTCATTTCTGTTCAGGATCCTCCTGAAAAATGGGACTTCATTTTCTGTTGAGGCCCCTATTAAAAAATGAGACTTTACTTTTTGTTCAGAACCCTCCTGAAAAATAGGATTTTACATTTTGTTCAGGACGCTACTGAAAAATGGGACTTTACTTTCTACTCTAGACCATCGTAAAAAATGGGACTTAACTTTCTATTCAGGACCCTCTTGAAAAATAGGATATTACTTTATGTTCAGGACCCTCCTGAAAAATGGAATTTTACCTTCTGTTCAGGACCCTCCTAAAAAATGGGATATCACATTATGTTCAGGACCCTCCTGAAAAATAAGACTTTACTTTCTGTTCGGGACCCTATTGAAACAAAAGAGAATTTACTCTTTTCAGAACCCTCCGGGAAAATGGAATTTTGCTTTCTATTCAGGACCCTCCTGAAAAATGGGATTTTAGTTATTGTTCAAGACCCTCCTAAAAAATAGAATTTTACTTTATATGCAGGACCCTCCTGATAAATGGGATTTTATTCGTTGTCTTGGACCCTCTTGAAAATGCAATTTTACTTTCTGTTCAGTCCCTCCTAAAAAATACGATTTTACTTTCTTTTCAGGACCCTCCTAGAAAATGGGACTTTACTTTTGTTCAGGACCATCCTGAAAATGGGACTTTACTTTTGTTGAGGACTCTCCTGAAAAATAGTATTTTACTTTTTGTTTAGAACCCTCCTAAAAAATAGGATTTTACTTACTGTTCAGGACACTTCTAAAAGATTGGATTTCACTTTCTGTTCAGGACCCACCTGATAAATGGGATTTTACTTTCTTTTAAGGACCCTCTTGAAAAATGGGATTTTACTTTCTTTTCACGATCCTCCTGAAAACTGGGATTTTACTATCTACTCAAAACCCTCCAAAAAATAGGACTTTCCTTTATGTTCAGGACCCTCCCAAAAAATGGGACTTTGTTTTCTGTTCTAGACCCTTCTGAAAAATGGGACTTTATTTTTTATTCAGGATCCTCATGAAAATTGGGGCTTTACTTTCTGGACAGGACCCTCCTGAAAAATAGGAATTTACATTCTGCTTAGGACCCTCCTGGTAAATGGGAATTTATTTTCTGCTAAGGATCCTCCTGAAAAATGGAACTTTACTTTCTATTCAAGACCCTCCTGAAAAATAAGATTTAACCTTCAGTTCAAGACCTTCCTAAAAAATGTGAATTTACCTCCTGTTTCGAATGCTCCTAAAATAGGATTTTACCATCTGTTCAGGACCCTCCTGTAAAATAGGATTTTACCTTCTGTTCAGAACCCCTCTAAAAATGGGATTTTACCTTCTGTTCAGGACCCCCCTTAAAAAAAAAATTTTACTTGTGTTTAGTTCGTCTAAAAAATGGGATTTTACATTCTATTCAGGACCCTCCTGAAAATGGAATTTTACTTTCTGTCCAAGATTCTTCGGAAAAATGGGACTTTACTTTCTGTCCAAGGCCCTCCTGAAAAATGGGACTTTCCTTTCTGTTCAACACCCTCCTATAAATAGAAATTTACTATCTATTCTGGACCCTCATGAAAAATAAGATTTTACTTTCTATTTAGGACCCTCCTTGAAAATGGGATGTTACTCTATGTCCAGGACCCTCCTGAAAAATAGGACTTTACTTTATGTTCAGGACACTCCTAAAAAATGGGACTTCACTTTCCGTTCTGGATCCTCTTGGAAAATGCAAATTTACACTATGTTAAGGACCCTCCTTAATAATGGAATTTTACCTTCTGTTAAGGACCCTCCCGAAAAATGAGATATCACTTTATGTTCATGACCCTCTTGAAAAATGAGACTTTACTTTCTGTTCGGACTCTTTCGAAAAAAGAAAATTTACTCTGTTTAGGACCCTCATAGAAAATGAGATTTTACTTTCTATTCAGGACACTCCTGAAAAATAGGATTTTACTTTTTTATTCTGGATCCTCCTAAAAAATGAGATTTTACCTTATATACAGGACCCTACTGAAAAATAGAATTTTACTTTTTTCAGTACCCTCTTGAAAAATGGGATTTTACTTTCTGCTCAGGACCCTCCTAAAAAATGGGACTTCACTTTTGTTCAAGACCCACCTTAAAATCGGACTTTACTTTTGTTCAGGACTCTCATAAAAATTGGGATTTTACTTTCTGCTCAGGACTCTTCTGAAAAATGGGACTTTGTTTTGTGTTTAGGACCCTCCTGTAAAATTGGACTTTATTTTTTGTTTAGGATCCTCATGAAAAATGGGACTTTACTTTCTTGTCAGGACCCTCCTGAAAAATAGGATTTTACATTCTGTTCAGGACCCTCCTGGAAAATGGGATTTTACTTTATATACAGGACCTTCCTGATAAATGGGATTTTACTTTATGTCCAGGACTCTCCTGAAAAATGGAACTTTACTTTCTATTCAGGACCCTCCTAAAAAATGGGATTTAACCTTCTGTTCAAGACCTTCCTAAAAAATGTAATTTAGCTCCTGTTTCGAATGCTCCTGAAATTCGATTTTACCATCTGTTCAGGACCCCCCTGAAAAATAGGATTTTACCTTCTATTCAGAACCCTCCTGAAAAATAGGATTTTACCATCTGTTCAGGACCTTCCTGAAATATAGGATTTTACCATCTGTTCAGAACCCTCCTGAAAAATGAGATTTTACATACTGTTAAGGACACTCCTAAAAAATTGGATATCACTTTCTGTTCATGACCCACCAGATAAATAGGATTTTACTTTCTTTTCAGGACCCTCCTGAAAAATGGGATTTTACTTTCTTTTCAGGACCCTCCAGAAAAATGGAATTTTACTTTCTATTCAAAACCCTCCAAAAATAGGACTTTACTTTCTGTTCAGGATCCTCCAAAAAAATGGGAATTTGTTTTCTGTTCAGGACACTCCTAAAAAATGGAAATTTAATTTTTGCTTAGGATCCTCATGAAAAATGGGACTTTACTTTTTTGTTCAGGACCCTCCTGAAAAATAGGATTTTACACTCTATTTAGAACCCTCCTAGAAAATGGGAATTCACTTTCTGCACAGGACCTTCTGAAAAATGGGACTTTACTTTCTATTCAGGACCAGCCTGAAAAATGGGTTTAACCTTCTGTTCAAGTCCCTCCTAAAAAATATGAATTTACTTTCTGTTTTGGATGCTCCTGAAATGGGATTTTACCATCTGTTCAGGACCCTCCTGTAAATTAGGATTTTACCTTCTGTTTAGGGCGCCCCTAAAAAATGGGAATTTAACTTCTGTTCAGGACCCTCCTGAAAAATAAAATTTTACTTGTGTTCAGGTTCCTCTTGAAAAATGAGATTTTACTATCTATTCAGGACACTCCTGAAAAATGGGATTTTACTTTCTGTCCAGGATCATTCTAAAAAATGGGACTTTACTTTCTGTCCAAGACCCTCCTAGAAAATGAGACTCTACTTTCTGTTCAGTACCCTTATATAAATAGAAATTTACTATCTGTTTAGGACCCTCCTGAAAAATGGGATTTTACTTTCTATTCAGGACCCTCCTGAAAAATGAGATTTCACTTTATGTTTAGGACCCTCCTAAAAAATGGGACTTTACTTTCTGTTCAGGAGCTCCTAAAAAATAGGACTTTACTTTCTGTTCAGGACCCTCCAGAAAAATGGAAATTTAGTTTCTATTCAAAACCCCTCACAAAAAATGGGACTTTACTTTCTTTCAGGACCCTCCTGAAAAGTGAGACTTT
>NW_025854732.1:101464-105732 GCF_002878395.1 Capsicum annuum
TATGTTTAGGACCCTCCTGAAAAATGGGATTTTACTTTCTATTCAGGACCCTCCTGAAAAATGAGATTTCACTTTATGTTTAGGACCCTCCTAAAAAATGGGACTTTACTTTCTGTTCAGGAGCTCCTAAATAATAGGACTTTACTTTCTGTTCAGGACCCTCCAGAAAAATGGAAATTTAGTTTCTATTCAAAACCCCTCACAAAAAATGGGACTTTACTTTCTTTCAGGACCCTCCTGAAAAGTGAGACTTTATTTTCTAATTAGGATCCTCCTGAAAAATGAGACTTTATTTTCTGTTGAGGACCCACTTGAAAAAAGAGACTTTACTTTTTGTTCAGGACCCTTCTAAAAAAATAGGATTTTACATTTTGTTTAGGACCCTCCTGGAAAAAAGGAATTTACTTTCTGCTCTGGACCCTCCTGAAAAATGGGACTTTACTTTCTATTCAGGACCCTCCTGAAAAATGGGATTTAACCTTCTGTTCAAGACCCTCCTGAAAATAGGAATTTACCTCCTTTTCAGGATACTTTTAAAATATAAGATTTTACCAGCTGTTCAGGACCCTCCTAAAAAATAGGATTTTACCTTCTGTCCAGGACCCTCCAGAAAAATGAGATTTTACCTTCCGTTCAGGTCCCTCCTGAAAAATAGGATTTTACTTTCAATTCAAAACCCTCCAAAAAATAGGACTTTACTTTCTTATCAGGACCCTCCTGAAAAATGAGACTTTGTTTTCTGTTCAGGACCCTCTTGAAAAATAGGACTGTATTTTTTGTTCAGGATCCTCCTAAAAAATAAGACTTTACTTTCTGTTCAGGACCTTTCTAAAAAATAGGATTTTATATTCTGTTCAAGACCCTCCTGAAAATGGGAATTTACTTTCTGCTCAGGACCCTTCTGAAAAATGGTCCGGATACTCCTGAAATAGGATTTTACCATCTGTTCCGGACCTTCCTGTAAAATAGGATTTTACCTTCTGTTCAGGACCTCCCTAAAAAATAGGATTTTACCTTCTGCTCAGGACCCTCCTAAAAAATAAAATTTTATTAGTGTTCAGGTACCTCCTGAAAAATAAGATTTTACCATTTGTTCAGGACCTTCCTAAAATATAGGATTTTACCATCTGTTCAGAACCCTCCTAAAAAATGAGATTTTATTTACTGTATATGACACTCCTAAAAAATTAGATTTCACTTTCTGTTCATGACCCACCAGATAAATGGGATTTTACTTTCTTTTCAAGTCCTGAAAAATGGCATTTTACTTTCTGTTCAGGACCCTCCACAAAAATGGAATTTTACATTCTATTCAAAACCCTCCAAAAAATAGGACTTTACTTTCTGTTCAGGATACTCCTGAAAAATGGGACCTTGTTTTCTGTTCAGGACCCTTCTAAAAAATGGAAATTTATTTTTTATTCAGGATCCTCATGAAAAATGGGACTTTACTTTTTGTTCAGGACCCTCCTGAAAAATAGGATTTTACACTCTGTTTAGGACCCTCCTAGAAAATGGGAATTCACTTTCTGCACAGGACCTTCTGAAAAATGGGACTTTACTTTCTATTCAGGACCCGCCTGAAAAATGGGATTTAACCGTCTGTTCAAGTCCCTCCTGAAAAATGTGAATTTCTTCCTGTTTCGAATGTTCCTGAAATGGGATTTTACCATCTGTTCAGAACCCTCCTGAAAAATAAAATTTTACTTGTGTTCAGGTTCCTCTTGAAAAATGGGATTTTACTATCTATTCAAGACACTCCTAAAAAATGGGATTTTACTTTCTGTCCAGGATCCTTCTAAAAAAAGAGACTTTACTTTCTGTCCAAGACCCTCCTGGAAAATAAGACTTTACTTTCTGTTCAGTACCCTCATTTAAATAGAAATTTACTATCTGTTTAGGACCCTCCTGAAAAATGGGATTTTACTTTCTATTCAGGACCCTCCTGAAAAATGAGATTTCACTTTATGTTTAGGACCCTCCTGAAAAATGGGACTTTACTTTCTGTTCAGGACCTCCTAAAAATAAGGACTTTACTTTTTGTTCAAGACCCTCCAGAAAAATAAAATTTTACATTTATTCAAAACCCCTCACAAAAAATGGGACTTTACTTTCTTTCAGGACCGTCCTGAAAAGTGAGACTTTGTTTTCTAATTAGGATCCTCCTGAAAAATGAGACTTTATTTTCTGTTGAGGACCCTCTTGAAAAAAGAGACTTTACTTTTTGTTCAGGACCCTCTTGAAAAAATAGGATTTTACATTTATTTAGGACCCTCCTGGAAAAATGGAATTTACTTTCTGCTATGGACCCTCCTGAAAAATGGGACTTTACTTTCTATTCAGGACCCTCCTGAAAAATGGGATTTAACCTTCTGTTCAGGACCCTCCTAAAAAATAGGAATTTACCTCCTGTTCAGGATACTCTTAAAATATAAAATTTTACCAGTAGTTCAGGACCCTCCTAAAAAATAGGATTTTACCTTCCGTTCAGGACCCTTCTGAAAAGTGGGATTTTATTTCTATTTAGGACCCTCCTGAAAAATGGGATTTTACTTACTATTCAAAACCCTCTGAAAAATAGGACTTTACTTTCTGTTCAAGACCCTCCTGAAATATGGGACTTTGTTTTCTTTTCAGGATCCTCCTGAAAAATGGGACTTTATTTTTAGTTCAGGATCCTAATGAAAAATGGGACTTTACTTTCTGTTTAGGACCCTCCTGGAAAATGGAAATTTACATTATGTTCAGTACCCTCTTGAAAAATAGAATTTTACCGTCTGTTCAGGACCCTTCTGAAAAATGGTATATCACTTTATGTTCAGGACCCTCCTGAAAAATGAGACTTTACTTTTTGTTTGGGACCCTCCAGAAAAAAAGAGAATTTACACTGTTCAAAACCCTCCTGGAAAATGGGATTTTACTTTCTATTCAAAACCCTCCTGAAAAATGGGATTTTACTTTTTGTTTAGGACCTTCCTGAAAAATGGGGTTTTAATTTATAAACAGAAATTTTTATAAAAAATTGGATTTTATTTTCTGTCTTGGACCCTCCTGAAAAATGCGATTTTACTTTCTGTTCAGGATCCTCCTGAAAAATGGGACTTTACATTTATTAATGACCCTCCTGAAAATGGGACATTACTTTTGTTCAGGACTCTCCTGAAAAATGGAATTTTACTTTTTGTTCATAACCCTCCAGAAAAATGGGATTTTATTTTCTGTTCAAAACCCTCAAGAATTATGGGACTTTGTTTTCTATTCAGGATCATCCTGAAAAATGGGACTTTATTTATAGTTCAGGATCCTAATGAAAAATGGGACTTTACTTTCTGTTTAGGACCTTCCTGAAATATAGGATTTTACATTCTGTTCAGGACCCTCTAAGGAAATGGGAATTTACTTTCTGCTTAGGACCATCCGGAAAAATGGGACTTTACTTTCTATTCAGAAGCCTCCTGAAAAATGGGGTTTAACCTTCTGTTAAAAACCCTCCTAAGAAATGTGAATTTACCTCCTGTTCCGGATACTCCTGAAATAGGATTTTGCCATCTGTTCCGGACCCTCCTGTAAAATAGGATTTTACCTTCTGTTCAGGACCCCCTAAAAAATAGGATTTTACCTTCTGCTCAGGACCCTCCTAAAAAATAAAATTTTATTAGTGTTCAGGTACCTCCTGAAAAATAGGATTTTACCATTTGTTCAGGACCTTCCTGAAATATAGGATTTTACCATCTGTTCAGAACCCTCCTGAAAAATGAGATTTTATTTACTGTTTATGACACTCCTAAAAAATTGGATTTCACTTTCTGTTCATGACCCACCAGATAAATGGGATTTTACTTTCTTTTCAAGACCCTCCTGAAAAATGGGATTTTACTTTCTGTTCAGGACCCTCCACAAAAATGGAATTTTACATTCTATTCAAAACCCTCCAAAAAATTGGATTTTACTTTCTGTTCAGGATCCTCCTTAAAAATGGAACCTTGTTCTCTGTTCAGGACCCTCCTGAAAAATGGAAATTTATTTTTTGTTTAGAATCCTCATGAAAAATGGGACTTTACTTTTTGTTCAGGACCCTCCTGAAAAATAGGATTTTACACTCTGTTTAGGACCCTCCTAGAAAATGGAAATTCACTTTCTGCACAGGACCTCCTGAAAAATGGGACTTTACTTTCTATTCAGGACCCGCCTGAAAAATGGGATTTAACCTTCTGTTCAAGTCCCTCCTGAAAAATGTGAATTTACTTCCTGTTTCGGATGTTCCTGAA
>NW_025854732.1:108732-114884 GCF_002878395.1 Capsicum annuum
ACTTTCTGTTCAGGACCTTCCTGAACAATAGGAACTTATATTCTGTTTGGGACCGTCCTAGAAAATGGGAATTTACATTCTGCTCAGAACCCTCCTAAAAAATGAGACTTTAGTTTCTATTCAGGACCCTCCTAAAAATGGGATTTAACCTTCTGTTCAAGACACTCCTAAAAAATATGAATTACCTCCAGTTTCTGATGCTCCTGAAAAATAGGATTTTACCATCTATTCGGGACCCACCTGTAAAATTGAATTTTACCATCTTTTCAGGACCCCCAAAAAAATGGGATTTTACTTTTTGTTCAGGACCCTCCTGAAAAATAAAATTTTACTTTCCATTCAGGTTCCACCATGTCTATCGGAAACAGCCTTTCTACTTCTTCAGAGGTAGAGGTATGGACTGCGTACATCTTACCCTCCCAGACCCCACTAGGTGGGAATACACTGGGTTTGTTGTTGGTGTTGTTGTTGATTCATGTTCAACCTGAAAAATAGGTCTCTACTTTCTGTTGAGGACCCTCCTGAATAATGGGACTTTACTTTCTGTTCAGGACCCTCCAAGATAATTGGATTTTATTTTCTGTCCAGGACACTCCCAAAAAATGGGATTTTACTTTGTGTTCAGGACCCTCCAGAAAAATAGTTTTTTACTTTATGTCCAGGATCCTCCTGAAAAATGGGACTTTACTTTATGTTCAGCACACTCCTGAAAAATGGGACTTTACTATCTGTTCAGGACCTTCCGGGAAAATGGAAATTTACATTATGTTCAGGACCCTCCTGAAAAATAAAATTTTACCTTCTGTTCAGGACCCTCCTAAAAAATGGGATATTACTTTATGTTCAAGACCCTCCTGAAAAATGAAACTTTACTTTCTCTTTGGGACCCTCCTGAAAAAAGGGAATTTACTCTGTTCATAACCCTCCTGGATAATGGGATTTTACTTTCTATTCAGGACCCTCCTAAAAAATAAAATTTTACTTTCCGTTCAGGACCCTCCTGAAAAATGGGACTTTACTTTCTGTTCAGGACCCTCCTGAAAAATGGGACTTTACTTTCTGTTCAGCACCCTCCTAGATTATTGGATTTTATTTTCAATCAAGGACCCCCCTTAAAAATGGAATTTTACTTTGTGTTCAGGACCCTCCTGAGAAATTGGATTCTACTTTATGTCTAGGATCCTCCTGAAAAATGGGACTTTACTTTATGTTCAGGACACTCATGAAAAATAGGACTTTACATTCTGTTCAGGACCCTCCTGCAAAATCGAAAATTACATTATGTTCAGTACCCTCCTGAAAAATAGAATTTTACCTTCTGTTTTGGACCCTCTTAAAAAATGGGATATCACTTTATGTTCAGGACCCTCCTGAAAAATGAGACTTTACTTTCTATTCGGGACCCTCCTGAAAAAAAGGGAATTTACACTGTTCAAAACCCTCCTGGAAAATGGGATTTTACTTTTTGTTCAGGACCCTCCTGCAAAATGGAATTTTACCTTTTGTTCAGGACCCTCCTGAAAAATGGGATATCACTTTTTGTTCAGGACCCTTCTGAAAAATGAGACTTTACATTCTGTTCAGGACCCTCCTAAAAAAATCAAATTTACTCTGTTCAGGACCTTCCTGGAAAATGGGATGTTACTTTCTATTCAGGATACTTCTGAAAAATAGGAATTTACATTTTGTTTAGGACCCTTCTGAAAAATGGGATTTTACTTTATATACAGGACCCACCTGGAAAATGGGAATTTACTTTCTGCTTAGGACCCTCCTGACAAATGGAACTTTACTTTTGTTCAGGACCCTCCTGAAAATAGGACTTTACTTTTGTTCAGGACTCTCCTGAAGAATGGTATTTTACTTTTTTCTCAGGACCCTACTAAAAAATGGGATTTTACTTTCTATTATAGAACCTTCTGAAATATTGGATTTCACTCTATGTTCAGGACCCTCCTGAAAAATGGGATTTAACTTTACGTTCAGCATCCTCCTTAAAAATAGAATTACTTCCTTTTCAAAACCCTTCTACAAAATGGGACTTTACTCTATGTTCAGGACCCTTTTGAAAAATGGGACTTTACTTTTTGTTTAGGACTCTCCTGAGAAATGGGACTTTAATTTTTGTTCAAGACCATCCTGGATAACTGGATTTTATATTCTGTCCAGGACCCTCATGAAAATTGAACTTTACTTTCTGTCCAAGTCCCTCCTGGAAAATGTGTGTTTACTTTCCATTCAGGACACTTCTGTTAATAGAAATTTACTATCTGTTCAGGACCCTCCTAAAAATTGGGATTTTACTTTCTATTCAAGACCCTCCTAAAAAATTAGATTTTACTCTATGTACAGGACCCTCCTGATAAATGGGATTTTACTTTCTGTTCAGCATCCTCCTTAAAAATAGGATTACCTTCTGTTCAGAACCCTTCTGAAAAATGGAACTTTACTTTATGTTCATGACCCACCTAATAAATGGGATTTTACTTTCTTTTCAGGACTCTCCAGAAAAATGATATTTTACTTTCTGTTCAGGACCCTCCTGAAAAATGGGATTTTACTTTCTATACACAACCCTCTAAAAATGGGACTTGACTTTCTGATCAGGACTTTCCTGAAAAATGGGACTTTATTTTCTGTTCAGGACCCTCCTGGAAAATGGGACTTTATTTTTTCCCTTAGGATCCTCCTGAAAAATGGGATTTTAATTTCTATTCAGGACCCTCCTGAAATATTGGATTTCACTCTATGTTCAGGACCATCTTGAAAAATGGGATTTTTTAACTTTCTTTTCAGCATCCTTCTTAAAATTAGGATTACTTTCTGTTCATAACCCTACTGAAAAATAGGACTTTACTCTATGTTCAGGACCCTTTACGAATAATAGGACTTTACTTTATGTTCAAGACCCTCCTGAAAAATAGGACTTTACTTTATGTTCAAGACCCTCCTGACAAATGGGATATCACTTTTTGTTCAGGACCCTTCTGAAAAATGAGACTTTACATTCTGTTCAGGACCCTCCCAAAAAAATCAAATTTACTCTGTTCAGGACCTTCCTGGAAAATGGGATTTTACTTTCTATTTAGGACACTTCTGAAAAATAGGAATTTACATTTTGTTCAGGACCCTTCTAAAAAATGGGATTTTACTTTATATACAGGACCCACCTGGAAAATGAGATTTTACTTTCTGTTCAGGACCCTCCTGACAAATGGAACTTTACGTTTGTTCAGGACCCTCCTGAAAATAGGACTTTACTTTTGTTCAGGACTCTCCTGAAGTATGGTATTTTACTTTTTTCTCAGGACCCTACTAAAAAATGGGATTTTACTTTCTATTATGGAACCTTCTGAAATATTGGATTTCACTCTATGTTCAGGACCCTCCTGAAAAATGGGATTTAACTTTACGTTCAGCATCCTCCTTAAAAATAGGATTACTTCCTGTTCAAAACCCTTCTACAAAATGGGACTTTACTCTATGTCCAGGACCCTTTTGAAAAATGGGACTTTACTTTTTGTTTAGGACTCTTCTGAAAAATGGGACTTTAATTTTTGTTCAAGACCATCCTGGATAACTGGATTTTATATTCTGTCCAGGACCCTCATGAAAATTGAACTTTACTTTCTGTCCAAGTCCCTCCTAGAAAATGGGTGTTTACTTTCCGTTCAGGACACTTCTGTTAATAGAAATTTACTATCTGTTCAGGAACCTCCTAAAAAATGGGATTTTACTTTCTATTCAAGACCCTCCTAAAAAATTAGATTTTTCTCTATGTACCGGACCCTCCTGATAAATGGGATTTTACTTTCTGTTCAGCATCCTCCTTAAAAATAGGATTACCTTCTGTTCAGAACCCTTCTAAAAAATGGGACTTTACTTTATGTTCATGACCCACCTAATAAATGGGATTTTACTTTCTTTTCAGGACTCTCCAGAAAAATGATATTTTACTTTCTGTTCAGGACCCTTCTGAAAAATGGGATTTTACTTTCTATACAAAACCCTCCATAAAATGGGACTTGACTTTCTGATCAGGACTTTCCTGAAAAATGGGACTTTATTTTCTGTTCAGGACCCTCCTGGAAAATGGGACTTTATTTTTTCCCTCAGGATCCTCCTGAAAAATGGGATTTTAATTTATATTCAGGACCCTCCTGAAATATTGGATTTCACTCTATGTTCTGGACCCTCTTTAAAAATGGGATTTAACTTTCTTTTCAGCATCCTTCTTAAAATTAGGATTACTTTCTGTTCATAACCCTACTGAAAAATGGGACTTTACTTTATGTTCAGGACCCTTTACGAATAATAGGACTTTACTTTATGTTCAGGACCCTCCTGAAAAATGGGACTTCACTTTCTGTTCAAGACCATCCTGGATAATTGGATTTTATATTCTGTCCAGGACCCTCCAAAAAATTAGACTTTACTATCTGTCCAAGTCCCACTTGGAAAATGGGTGTTTACTTTCCAATCAGGACCCTTCTATTAATAGAAATTTACTATCTGTTTAGGACCCTCCTAAAAAATAATATTTTACTTTCTATTCAGGATCCTCCTAAAAAATTAGATTTTACTCTATATTCAGGACCCTTCTAAAAAATGGGATTTTACTTTCTGTTCAGCGTGCTCCTTAAAAATAAGATTACCATCTGTACAGAATCCTTCTGAAAAATGGGACTTTACTTTATGTTCATGACCCACCTAATAAATGGGATTTTACTTTCTTTTCAGGACCCTCCTGAAAAATGATATTTTACTTTCTGTTTAGGATCCTCCTGAAAAATGGAATTTTACTTTCTAATCAAAACCCTTCAAAAAATGGGACTTTAATTTCTGTTCAGGACCTTCCTGAAAAATGAGACTTTGTTTTCTATTCAGGGCCCTCCTGAATAATGGGACTTTGTTTTTTCCTTGGGATCCTCCTGAAAAATAGGACTTTACTTTCTGTTCAGGACCTTCCAGAAAAATAGGATTTTACATTCTGTTCAGGACCCTCCTGGAAAATGGGAATTAACTTTCTGCTCAGGATCCTCCTAAAAAATGGGACTTTACTCTCTATTTAGGACCCTCCTGAAAAATGTGATTTTACTTTCTATTCAGGACCCTCCAGAAAAATTAGATTTCACTATATTCAAGACCCTCCTGAAAATGGGACTTTACTTTTGTTTAGGACTCTCCTGAAAAATGGTATTTTACATTCTGTTCATATCCCACCTGATAAATGGGATTTTACTTTCTTTTCAGGACCCTCTAGAAAAATGAGATTTTACCTTCCGTTCAGGTCCCTCCTGAAAAATAGGATTTTACTTTCAATTCAAAACCATCCAAAAAATAGGACTTTACTTTCCGATTAGGACCCTCCTAAAAAATGGGACTTTGTTTTCTGTTCTAGACCTTCTTGAAAAATAGGACTGTATTTTCTGTTCAGGATCCTCCTAAAAATTGGGACTTTACTTTCTGTTCAGGACCTTCCTACAAAATAGGATTTTATATTCTGTTCAGGACCCTCCTGAAAATGGGAATTTACTTTTTGCTTAGGACCCTTCTGAAAAATGGGACTTTAGTTTCTATTCAGGACCCTTCTAGAAAATGAGATTTAACCATCTGTTCAAGACTCTCTTGAAAAATATAAATTTACCTCCTGTTTCGGATGCTCCAGAAAAATAGGATTTTACCATTTGTTCAGGACCCTCCTGTAAAATTGGATTTTACCTTCTTTCAGGACCCCCCTAAAAATGGGATTTGACTACTTGTTCAAGACCCTCCTGAAAAATAAAATCTTACTTTCCATTTAGGTTCCACCTAAAAAATAGGTCTCTACTTTCTGTTGAGGACCCTCCTGAAAAATGGGACTTTACTTTCTGTTCAGGACCTTCCTAGATAATTGGATTTTATTTTCTGTCCAGGACACTCTTGAAAAATGGGATATTACTTTGTGTTCAGGACCCTCCAGAAAAATAGTTTTTTACTTTATGTCCAGGATCCTCCTGAAAAATAGGACTTTACATTATGTTCAGGACACTCCTGAAAAATGGGACTTTACTTTCTGTTCAGGACCTTCCGGGAAAATGGAAATCTACATTATGTTTAGGACCCTCCTAAAAATAGAATTTTTTTACCTTCTGTTCAGGACCCTCCTGAAA
>NW_025854732.1:117884-133481 GCF_002878395.1 Capsicum annuum
TCCTAAAAATAGAATTTTTTTACCTTCTGTTCAGGACCCTCCTGAAAAAATAGGATATCACTTTATGTTCAGGACCCTCCTGAAAAATAAGATTTTATTTTCTGTTCGGTCCCTCCTGAAAAAAAGGGAATTTACTCTGTTCATAACCCTCTTGGATAATAGGATTTTACTTTCAATTCAGGACCCTCCTGAAAAATAAAATTTTACTTTCCGTTCAAGACCCTCCTGAAAAATAAGACTTTACTTTCTGTTCGGACCCTTCTGAAAAAAGGAAATTTACTCTATTTAGGACCCTCCTAGAAAATGGGATTTTACTTACTATTCAGGACACTCCTGAAAAATAGGATTTTACTTTTTTATTCAGGACCATCCTAAAAAATGGGATTTTACCTTATATACAGGACCCTACTCAAAAATGGAATTTTACATTTTTCAGTACCCTCTTGAAAAATGGGATTTTACTTTCTGCTTAGGACCCTCCTGAAAAATGGGACTTTACTTTTGTTCAAGACCCACCTTAAAATCGGACTTTACTTTTGTTCAGGACTCTCCTAAAAATTGGGATTTTAATTTCTGCTAAGGACCCTTCTGAAAAATGGGACTTTGTTTTCTGTTTAGGACCCTCCTGTAAAATTGGACTTTATTTTTTATTCAGGATTCTCATGAAAAATGGGACTTTACTTTCTGGTTAGGACCCTCCTGAAAAATAGGATTTTACATTCTATTCAGGACACTCCTGGAAAATGGGATTTTACTTTATGTCCAGGACCCTCCTGAAAAATAGAACTTTACTTTCTATTCAGGACCCTCCTGAAAAATGGGATTTAACCTTCTGTTCAAGACCCTCCTAAAAAATGTGATTTACCTCCTGTTCCGAATGCTTCTAAAATAGGATTTTACCATCTGTTCAGGACCCTCCTGAAAATAGGATTTTACCTTCTGTTCAGAACCCTCCTGAAAAATAGGATTTTACCATTTGTTCAGGACCTTCCTGAAATATAGGATTTTACCATCTGTTCAGAACCCTCCTAAAAAATGAGATTTTACATACTGATTAGGACACTCCTTAAAAATTGGATTTCACTTTCTATTCATGACCCACCAGATAAATGGGATTTTACTTTCTTTTTAGGACCCTACAGAAAAATGGAATTTTACTTTTTATTCAAAACCCTCCAAAAAATAGGACTTTACTTTCTGTTCAGGATCCTCCTGAAAAATGGGACTTTGTGTTTTGTTCAGGACCTTCCTGAAAAATTAAAATTTATTTTTTCTTCAGGATCCTCATGAAAAATGGGACTTTACTTTTTGTTCAAGACCCTCCTGAAAAATAGGATTTTACACTCTGTTTAGGACACTCCTAGAAAATGGGAATTTACTTTCGGCATAGGACCTCCTGAAAAATGGACTTTACTTTCTATTCAGGACCCGCCTGAAAAATGGGATTTAACCTTCTGTTCCAGTCCCTCCTGAAAAATGTGAATTTAATTCCTGTTTCGGATGCTCCTGAAATGAGATTTTACCATCTGTTCAGGATCCTCCTGTAAAATAGGATTTTACCTTCTCTTTAGGACGCCCCTAAAAAATAGGAATTTAACTTCTGTTCAGGACCCTTCTAAAAAATAAAATTTTACTTGTGTTCAGGTTCCTCTTGAAAAATGGGATTTTACTATCTATTCAGGACACTCCTGAAAAATGGGATTTTACTTTCTGTCCAGGATCCTTCTAAAAAATGGGACTTTACTTTCTGTCCAAGACCCTCCTGGAAAATGAGACTTTACTTTCTGTTCAGTACCCTCATATAAATAGAACTTTACTATCTGTTTAGGACCCTCCTGAAAAATGGTATTTTACTTTTATTCAAGACCCTCCTAAAAAATTAGATTTTAGTCTATGTTCAAGAGCCTCCTGAAAAAAATAGGATTGTACTTTTGTTCAGGATCCTCCTTAAAAATAGGATTATTTTCTGTTCAGGACCCTCCTGAAAAATAGGATTTTACTTTATGTTCAGGACCTTCCTGAAAAATAGGATTTTACTTTATGTTCAGGACCCTCCTGAAAAATGGAACCTTACTTTTTGTTCCGGACCCTCCTGGATAATTAGATTTTATTTTCTGTTCTGGACCCTCCTGAAAAATGAGATTTTACTCTTTGTTCAGGACCCTCCTGAAAAATGGGATTTTACTTTATGACCAACACCCTCCTGAAAAATGGGACTTCACTTTCTGTTCAAGACCATCCTGGATAATTGGATTTTATATTCTGTCCAGGACCCTCCAGAAAATTAGACTTTACTATCTGTCCAAGTCCCTCCTGGCAAATGGGTGTTTACTTTCCGTTCAGGACCCTTCTGTTAATAGAAATTTTCTATCTGTTTAGGACACTCCTAAAAAATAAGATTTTACTTTCTATTCAGGATCCTCCTAAAAATTTAGATTTTACTCTATATTCCGGACCCTCCTAAAAAAATGGGATTTTACTTTCTGTTCAGCGTCCTCCTTAAAAATAAGATTACCATCTGTTCAGATCCTTCTGAAAAATGGGACTTTACTTTATGTTCATGACCCACCTAATAAATGGGATTTTACTTTCTTTTCAGGACCCTCCTGAAAAATGATATTTTAATTTTTGTTCAGGATCCTCCTGAAAAATGGGATTTTACTTACTATTCAAAACCCTTCAAAAAATGGAACTTTAATTTTTGATCAGGACCTTCCTGAAAAATTAGACTTTGTTTTCTATTCAGGACCCTCCTGAATAATGGGACTTTGTTTTTTCCTCAGGATCCTCCTGAAAAATAGGACTTTACTTTCTGTTCAGGACCTTCCAGAAAAATAGGATTTTACATTCTGTTCAGGACCCTCCTGGAAAATGGGAATTAACTTTCTGCTCAGGACCCTCCTAAAAAATGGGACTTTACTCTCTATTTAGGACCCTACTGAAAAATAAGATTTTACTTTCCATTCAGGACCCTCCAAAAAAATTAGATTTCACTATATTCAAGACTTTCCTGAAAATGGGACTTTACTTACTGTTTAGGACACTCCTAAAAAATTAGATTTCAGTTTCTGTTCATGACCCACCTGAAAAATGAGATTTTACTTTCTTTTCAGGACCATCCAGAAAAATGAGATTTTACCTTCCGTTCAGGTCCCTCCTGAAAAATAGGATTTTACTTTCAATTCAAAACCTTCCAAAAAATAGGACTTTACTTTTCGATCAGGACCCTCTTGAAAAATAGGACTGTATTTTCTGTTCAGGATCCTCTTAAAAAATGGGACTTTACATTCTGTTCAGGACCTTCCTACAAAATAGGATTTTATATTCTTTTTAGGACCCTCCTTAAAATGGGAATTTACTTTTTACTCAGGACCATCCTGAAAAATGGGACTTTAGTTTCTATTCAGGACCCTTCTAGAAATGAGATTTAACCATCTGTTCAAGACTCTCCTGAAAAAATATAAATTTACCTCCTGTTTCGGATGCTCCTGAAAAATAGGATTTTACCATTTGTTCAGGACCCTTCTGAAAAATTGGATTTTACCTTTTGTTCAGGACCCCCCTAAAAATGGGATTTTACTAATTGTTCAGGACCCTCCTGAAAAATAAAATCTTACTCTCCATTTAGGTTCCACCTGAAAAATAGGTCTTTACTTTCTGTTGAGGACCCTCCTGAAAAATAGGACTTTACTTTCTATTCAGGACCCTCCTAGATAATTGGATTTTATTTTCTGTCCAGGACACTCCTGAAAAATTGGACTTTACATTCTGTTTAGGACCCTCCTGGAAAATTGAAATTTACATTATGTTCAGTACCCTCCTGAAAAATAGAATTTTACCTTCTGTTTAGGACCCTCCTAAAAAATGGGATATCACTTTATGTTCAAGACCCTCCTGAAAAATGAGACTTTACTTTCTATTCAAAACCCTCCTGAAAAATGGGATTTTACTTTTTGTTCAGGACCTTCCTGAAAAATGGGGTTTTACTTTATAAAGAGGAGCTTTCTAAAAAATTGGATTTTATTTTCTTTCCTGGACCCTCCTGAAAAATGAGATTTTACTTTCTGTTCAGGATCCTCCTGAAAAATGGGACTTTACTTTTGTTAAGGACCCTCCTGAAAATGGGACATTACTTTTGTTCAGGACTCACCTAAAAAATGGAATTTTACTTTTTGTTCATAACCCTCCTGAAAAATTGGATTTTACATACTTTTCAGGACACTCCTGGAAAATGGGATTTTACTTTCTTTTCAGAAGCCTCCTGTATAATGGGATTTTACTTTCTGTTCAGGACCCTCCTGGAAAATGGAATTTTACTTTCTATTCAAAACCCTCCAAAAAATGGGACTTTACTTTCTGTTCAAAACCCTCATGAAATATGGGACTTTATTTTCTGTTCAGGATCATCCTGAAATATGGGACTTTATTTTTAGTTCAGTATCCTAATGAAAAATGGGACTTTACTTTCTGTTTAGGACCTTCGTGAAACATAGGATTTTATATTTTGTTCAGGACCCTCCTAGAAAATGGGAATTTACTTTCTACTTAGGACCCTTCGAAAAAATGGGACTTTACTTTCTATTCAGAAGCCTCCTGAAAAATGGGGTTTAACCTTCTGTTCAAGACCCTCCTGAGAAATGTGAATTTACCTCCTGTTTCGGATACTCCTGAAATGGGATTTTACCATCTGTTCCGGACCCTTCTATAAGATTGAATTTTACCTTCTGTTCAGGACCCCCCTAAAAAAATAGGATTTTACCTTCTGCTCAGTACCCTCCTAAAAAATAAAATTTTATTAGTGTTCAGGTACCTCCTGAAAAATAGGATTTTACCATTTGTTCAGGACCTTCCTGAAATATAGGATTTTACCATCTATTCAGAACCCTCCTGAAAAATGAGATTTTAATTACTGTTTAGGACACTCCTAAAAAATTGGATTTCACTTTCTGTTCATGACCCACCAGATAAAAGGGATTTTACTTTCTTTTCAAGACACTCCTAAAAAATGGGATTTTACTTTCTGTTCAGGACCCTCCAGAAAAATGGAATTTTACTTTCTATTCAAAACTCTCCAAAAAAATAGGACTTTACTTTCTGTTTAGGATCCTTCTGAAAAATGAGACTTTGTTTTCTGTTCAGGACCTTCCTAAAGAATGGAAATTTATTTTTTGTTCAGGATCCTCATGAAAAATGGGACTTTACTTTTTTTTCAGGACCCTCCTAAAAAATAGGATTTTACACTCTGTTTAGGACCCTCCTAGAAAATGGGAATTCACTTTCTGTACAGGACCTCCTGAAAAATGGGACTTTACTTTCTCTTCAGGACCCGCCTGAAAAATGGGATTTAACCTTCTGTTCAAGTCCCTCCAGAAAAATGTTAATTTACTTCCTGTTTTGGATGCTCCTGAAATGAGATTTTACCATCTGTTTAGGACGCCCCTACAAAATGGGAATTTAACTTCTGTTCAGGACCCTCCTAAAAAATAAAATTTTACTTGTGTTTAGGTTCCTCTTGAAAAATGGGATTTTACTATCTATTCAGGACACTCTTGAAAAATGGGATTTTACTTTCTGTCCAGGATCCTTCTAAAAAATGGGACTTTACTTTCTGTCCAAGACCCTCCTGGAAAATGACACTTTACTTTCTGTTCAGTACCCTCATATAAATAGAAATTTACTATCTGTTTAGGACCCTCCTGAAAAATGGTATTTTACTTTCTATTCAGGACCTTCCTAAAAAATGAGATTTCACTGTATGTTCAGGACTCTCCTGAAAAAATAGGACTGTACTTTCTGTTTGGAATCCTCTTTAAAAATAGGATTATTTTCTATTCAGGACCCTCCTAAAAAATAGGACTTTACTTTATGTTCAGGACCCTCCTGAAAAATGGGAATTTACTTTCTGTTTAGGACCCTCCTGAAAAATGGGACCTTACTTTTTGTTCAGGACCCTCCTGGATAATTAGATTTTATTTCCTTTTCTGGACCCTCCTGGAAAATGAGATTTTACTCTTTGTTCAGGACCCTCATGAAAAATGGGATTTTACTTTATGACCAACACCCTTCTGAAAAATGGGAATTTACTTTATGTTTAGGACCCTCCTAAAAAATGGGACTTTTCTTTCTGTATAGGACCTTCCTAGAAAATGAAAATTTACATTATTTTTAGGACCCTCCAGAAAAATAGGATTTTACTTTCTTTTCCGGACCCTCCTGAAAAATGCAATTTTAATTTCTGTTCAGGACCCTCCTGAAAAATAGGACTTTACTTTTGTTCAGGACCCTACTGAAAATTAGACTTTACTTTTGATCAGGACTCTTCTAAAAAATGGTACTTTACTTTTTGTTTAGGACCCTTCTGAAAAAATAGGATTTTATATTTTGTTTAGGACCCTCCTAGAAAAAATGAATTTACTTTCTGCTCTGGACCCTCCTGAAAAATGGGACTTCACTTTCAATTCAGGAACCTCCTGAAAAGTGGGATTTAACCTTTTGTTCAGGACCCTCCTGAAAAATAGGAATTTACTTCCTGTTCAGGATACTCTTAAAATAGAATATTTAACCAACTGTTCAAGACCCTCCTAAAAAATAGGATTTTACCTTCCATTCAGGACCCTTCTGAAAAGTGGGATTTTACTTTCTATTTAGGACCCTCCTGAAAAATGAGATTTAACCTTCTATCCAGGATCCTCCAGAAAAATGAGATTTTACCTTCCGTTCAGGTCCCTCCTGAAAAATAGGATTTTACTTTCAATTCAAAACCCTCCAAAAAATAGGACTTTACTTTCTGATCAGGACCCTCCTAAAAAATGGGACTTTGTTTTCTGTTCAGGACCCTCTTGAAAAATAGGACTGTATTTTCTGTTCAGGATCCTCCTAAAAAATGGGACTTTACTTTCTGTTCAGGACCTTCCTAAAAAATAGGATTTTATACTCTGTTTAGGACCCTCCTGAAAATGGGAATTTACTTTCTGCTGAGGACCCTCCTGAAAAATGGGACTTTAGTTTCTATTCAGGACCCTCCTGAAAATGGGATTTAACCATCTGTTCAAGACTCTCCTGAAAAATATAAACTTACCTCCTGTTCCGGATGCTCTTGAAAAATAGGATTTTACCATTTGTTCAGGACCCTCCTGTAAAATTGGATTTTACCTTCTGTTCAGGACCTTCCTAAAAATGGGATTTTACTATTTGTTCAGGACCCTCCAATAAAATAAAATTTTACTTTCTGTTTAGGTTTCACCAGCAATATGGGTCTTTACTTTCTGTTGAGGACCCTCTTGAAAAATGGGACTTTACTTTCTGTTCAGGACCCACCTAGATAATTGGATTTTATTTTCTGTCTAGGACCCTCCTAAAAAATGGGATTCTACTTTGTGTTCAGAACCCTCCTCAAAATTAGGATTTTACTTTATGTCTAGGATCCTCCTGAAAAATAGGACTTTACTTTATGTTCAGGACACTCCTTAAAAATGGGACTTTACTTTCTGTTTAGGACCCTCCTAGAAAATGGAAATTTACATTATGTTCAGGACCCTCCTAAAAAATAAAATTTTACTTTCTGTTCAGGACCCTCCTGAAAAGTGGGATATCACTTTATGTTCAGGACCCTCCTGAAAAGTGAGACTTTAATTTCTGTTCGGGACCCTCCTGAAAAAAAGGGAAATTACTCTGTTCAAAACCCTCCTGAAAAATGGGATTTTACTTTATATTAAGGCCCCTCCTGAAAAATAAAATTTTACTTTTCGTTCTGGTTACACCTGAAAAATGGGACTTTACTTTCTGTTCAGGACCCTCCTGAAAAATGGGACTTTACTTTCTTTTCAGGACCTCCTAGATAATTTGATTTTATTTTTTATCCAGGACCCTCCTTAAAAATGGAATTTTACTTTGTGTTCAGGACCCTCCTGAAAAATAGAATTTTACTTTATGTCCAGGATCCTCTTGAAAAATAGGACTTTACTTTATGTTCAGGACACTCCTAAAAAATAGGACTTTAATTTCTGTTCCGGACCCTCCTGGAAAATGGAAATTTACATTATGTTCAGTACCCTCCTAAAAAAATTGAATTTTACCTTCTATCCAGGACCCTCCTGAAAAATAAGACTTTACTTTCTGTTCGGGACTCTCCTGAAAAAAAGGGAATTTACACTGTTCAAAACCCTCCTGGCAAATGGGATTTTACTTTTTATTCAAAACCCTCTTGAAAAATGGGATATTACTTTTTGTTCAGGACCTTCCTGAAAAATATGGTTTTACTTAAAATTGGATTTTATTTTCTGTCCTGGACCCTCCTGTAAAATGTAATTTTACTTCCGGTTTAGGATCCTCCTGAAAAATGGGACTTTAATTTTGTTAAGGACCATCCTGAAAATGGGACATTACTTTTGTTCAGGACTCTCCTGAAAAATGGAATTTTAGTTTTTGTTCATAACCCTCCTGAAAAATGGGATTTTACATACTTTTAAGGACACTCCTGGAAAATGGGATTTTACTTTCTTTTCAGAAGCCTCCTGAAAAATGGGATTTTACTTTCTCTTCAGGACCCTTCTAAAAAATAGGATTTTACTTACTATTCAAAACCCTCCAAAAAATGGGACTTTACTTTCTGTTCAAGACCCTTCTGAATTATGGGACTTTATTTTCTGTTCAGGATCCTCCTGAAAAATGGGACTTTATTTTAGTTCAGGATCCTAATGAAAAATGGGACTTTACTTTCTGTTCAGGACCCTCCTGGAAAATGGAAATTTACATTATGTTCAGCACTCTCTTAGAAAATAGAATTTTACCTTCTATTCAGGACTCTCCTGAAAAATGGTATATCGCTTTATGTTCAGGACCCTCCTGAAAAATGAGACTTTACTTTCTGTTCGGGACCCTCCAGAAAAAAAGGGGAATTTACACTATTCAAAACCCTCCTGGAAAATGGGATTTTACTTTCTATTCAAAACCCTTCTGAAAAATGAGATTTTACTTTTTGTTCAGGACCTTCCTGAAAAATGGGGTTTTACTTTATAAACAGGACCTTTCTAAAAAATTGGATTTTATTTTCTGTCCTTAACCCTCCTGAAAAATGCGATTTTACTTTCTGTTCAGGATCCTCCTAAAAAATGGGACTTTACTTTTGTTAAGGACCCTCCTGAAAATGGGACATTAGTTTTGTGAAGGGACTCTCCTGAAAAATGGAATTTTACTTTTTGTTCATAACCCTCCTGAAAAATGGGATTTTACATACTTTTCAGGACATTCCTGGAAAATGGGATTTTACTTTCTTTTCAGAAGCCTCCTGAAAAATGGGATTTTACTTTCTGTTCAGGACCCTTCTGGAAAATGAGATTTTACTTTCTATTCAAAACCCTCCAAAAAATAGGACTTTACTTTCTGTTCAAAACCCTCCTGAAATATGGGACTTTGTTTTCTGTTCAGGATTCTCCTGAAAAATGGGACTTTATTTTTAGTTCAGGATCCTAATGAAAATTGGGACTTTACTTTCTGTTTAGGACCTTCCTGAAAAATAGGATTTTACATTCTGTTCAGGACCCTCCTAGAAAATGGGAATTTACTTTCTGCTTAGGACCCTCCGGAAAAATGGGACTTAACTTTCTATTCAGAAGCCTCCTGAAAAATGGGTCTTAACCTTTTGTTCAAGACCCTCCTGAGAAATGTGAATTTACCTACTATTCTGAATACTCCTGAAATAGGATTTTACCATCTGTTTCGTACCCTCCTGTAAAATAGGATTTTACCTTCTCTTCAGGACCCCCCTAAAAAATAAGATTTTACCTTTTGCTCAGGACCCTCTAAAAAAATAAAATTTTATTAGTGTTCAGGTACCTCCTGAAAAATGAGATTTTACTTTCTATTCAGGAACCTCCTGAAAAATGGGATTTTACTATCTGTCCAGGATCCTTCTGAATAATGGGACTGTACTTTCTGTACAAGACCCTCCTAGAAAATGGGACTTTACTTTTTGTTCAGGACCATCTTATAAATAGAAATTTATAATCTTTTCAGGACCTTCCTGAAAAATGGGATTTTACTTTCTATTCTGGACCCTCCTGAAGAATGAGATTTCACTCTATGTTCAAGACCCTCTTGAAAAATAGGATTTTACTTTCTATTCAGCATCCTTCTTAAAAATAGAATTACTCTCTGTTCAGAACTCTCCTGAAAAATGGGTTGTTACTTTATGTTCAGGACCCTCTTGAGAAATAGGATTTCACTTTCTGTTCAGGACCCTCCTGAAAATGGGATTATACTTTCTATTCAAAACCCTCCGAAAAATGGGACTTTACTTTCTTTTTAGGACCATCCTGAAAAATGAGACTTTACTTTCTGTTCAAGACACTCCTAAACAAAAGGAATTTACTCTGTTCAGGACCTTCCTGGAAAATAGGATTCTACTTTCTATTCAGGACGCACCTGAAAAATTAGATTTTACTAGTTGTTCAGGACCCTTCTGAAAAAATGAAATTTTACTTTATATACAGGACCCTCGTGGAAAATGGGATTTTACTTTCTGTTCAGGACCCATTTAAAAAATGGGACTTTACTTTATGTTCAGGACCCTTCTGAAAAATGAGACTTTACTTTCTGTTGAGGGCCCCACGGGAAAATAAAAATTTACCCTATGTTCAGGACCCACCTGCAAAATGGAATTTTACCTTCTGTTCAGGACCCTCCTGAAAAATGGGATATCACTTTATGTTCAGGACCCTCCTGAAAAATAAAACTTTACTTTCTGTTCAGGACCCTCCTGAAAAAAGGGAATTTACTCTGTTCAGGACCCTCCAGGAAAATGGGATTTTACTTTCTATTCAGGACACTCCTGAAAAATAGGATTTTAAATTTTGTTTGGGACCCTTCTGAAAAATAGAAATTTACCTTCTGTTCAGGACCCCACTGAAAAATGGGATATCACTTTATGTTCATGACCCTCCTGAAAAATGAGACTTTACTTTCTGTTCAGGACCCTTCTGAAAAAGGGAATTTTCTCTGTTCAGGACCCTGTTGGGAAACAGGATTTTACTTTCTATTTAGGACGCTCTGAAAAATAGGATTTTACTTTTTGTTCAGGACCCTCCTGAAAAATGGGATTTTACTTATATGCGGGACCCTCCTGAAAAATGGAATTTTACTTTCTGCTCAATACCCTCTTGAGAAATGGGATTTTACTTTCTGTTCAAGACCCTCCTAAAAAATGGGACTTTACTTTTGTTCAGGACCCCCCTGAAAATGGGACTTTAGTTTTGTTCAGTACTTTCCTTAAAATTGGTATTCTACTTTTTGTTCAGGACCTTCTTGAAAAATTGGATTTACTTACTATTTAGGACACTCCTGAAAAATAGGATTTTACTTTCTGTTCATGAAACTCCTGATAAATGGGATTTTACTTTCTTTTTAGGACCCTCCTGAAAAATAAGATTTTACTTTTTGTTCAGGACCATCTTGAAAAATGGGATTTTACTTTTTATTCAAAACCCTCCAAATAATGGGACTTTACTTTCTGTTCAGGACCTTCTTAAAAAGTGGGACTTTGTTTTCTGTTCAGGACCCTCTTGAAAAATGATACTTTACTTTTTGTTCAGGACCCACCTAAAAAATAGGATTTTACTTTTTTTTAGGACCCTCCTGGAAAATGGAAATTTAATTTCTGCTTTGGATGCTCCTGAAAAATGGGGCTTTACTTTCTATTCAGGACCCTCCTGAAAAATGGGATTTAACTTTCTATTCAGGACCCTCCTAAACTATAACAATTTACCTCCTGTTCAGGATGCTCCTGAAAAATAGGATTTCACCATCTGTTCAAGACCCTCCTATAAAATAGTATTTTACCTTTTGTTCAGTACCCTCATAAAAAATGGGATTTTACCTTCTGTCAGGACCCTCCTGAAAAATAAAATTTTACTTGTGTTCAGGTTCCTCTTGAAAAAAAGGATTTTACTTTCTATTCAGGACACTCTTGACAAATGGGATTTTCCTTTCTATCCAGGATCCTTATGAAAAACGGGACTTTACTTTCTGTCCAAGACCCTCCTAGAAAAAGGGACTTTACTTTCTGATCATGACCCTCCTATAAATAGAAATTTACTATCTGTTCAGGACCCTCCTAAAAAATGCGATTTTACTTACTATTTCGGATACTCCTAAAAAATGGAATTTCACTCTATGTTCAGGACCCTCCTAAAAATGGGATTCTACTTTCTGATCAGCATCCTCCTAAAAAATAGCATTACTTTCTGTTCAGAACCCTCTTAAAAAATGGGACTTTACTTTATGTTCTGGAACCTTCTGAAAAATGGGACTTTACTTTTCGTTTACGACCCTCCTGAAAATGGGATTTTACTTTTTGTTCAAGACCCTCCTGAGAAATAGGATTTTACTTTATGACCAGGTCTCTCCTGAAAAATGAGACTTTACTTTATGTTCAGGACACTCCTGAAAAATAGGACTTTACTTTTTGTTCAGGACCCTCCTGGAAAATGGGATATCACTTTATATTCATGACCCTCCTGAAAAATGAGACTTTACTTTCTGTTCAGGACCCTCTTGGAAAATGGGATTTTACTTTATATTCAGGACATTCCTGAAAAATAGGATTTTACTTTTTGTTGAGGACCTTCCTGAAAAATGGGATTTTACTTATATGCAGGACCTCCTGAAAAATGGAATTTTACTTTTTGTTCAGTACCCTCTTGAAAATTGGGATTTTACTTTCTGTTCAGGACCCTCCTAAAAAATGGGACTTTACTTTTGTTCAGGACCCCCCTGAAAATGGGACTTTAGTTTTCTTCAGTACTTTCCTGAAAATTGGTATTTTACTTTTTGTTCAGGACCTTCTTGAAAAATTGGATTTACTTACTATTCAGGACCCTCCTGAAAAATAAAACGTTACTTTCTGTTCAGGACGCTCCTGAAAAAAGGGAATTTACTCTGTTCAGGACCTTCCTGGAAAATGGGATTTTACTTTCTATTCAGGACACTCCTGAAAAATAGGATTTTAAATTTTGTTCAGGACCCTTCTGAAAATGGAATTTTACCTTCTGTTTAGGACCCTACTGAAAAATTGGATATCACTTTATATTCATGGCCCTGCTGAAAAATGAGACTTTACTTTCTGTTCAGGACCCTCCTTGAAAATGGGATTTTACTTTCTATTCAGGACACTCCTGAAAAATAGGATTTTACTTTTTGTTGAGGACCTTCCTGAAAAATGGGATTTTACTTTATATACAAGACTTTCCTGAAAAATGGTATTTTACCTTCTGTTCAGGACCTTTCTGTAAAATAGGATTTTACCTTCTGTTCAGGACCCTCTTAAAAAAGGGATTTTACTTTCTATTCAGGACCCTCCTAAAAATTAGGATTTTATTTTCTGTCCAACATTCTTTTGAAAAATGGGACTTTACTTTCTGTCCAAGACCCTCCTGGAAAATGGGACTTTACTTTCTGTCCAGGACCCTCATATAAATAGAAATTTACTATCAGTGCAGGACCCTCCTAAAAAATAAGATTTTACTTTCTATTTCGGACCCTCCTAAAAAATGGGATTTCACTCTATGTTCAGGACCCTCTTGAAAAATGAAATTTTACTTTCTATTCAGCATCTTCCATAAAAATAGGATTACTTTAAGTTCAGAACACTCCCGAAAAATGAGACTTTACTTTACGGTCAGGACCCTCCTAAAAAATAGGACTTTACTTTCTCTTCAAGGCCCTCCTGAAAATGGGATTTTAATTTTTGTTCAGAACCCTCCTAAAAAATTGGATTTTACTTTATGTCCAGGACCCTCCAGAAAAAATGGGACTTTACTTTATGTTCAGGACACTCCTGAAAAATGGGACTTTACTTTCTGTTCAGGAACTTCCTGGAAAATGCAAATTTACACCATGTTCAGGACCCTTCTGAAGAATAAAATTTTACCTTCTATTCAGGACTCTCCTGAAAAATGAGATATTACTTTATGTTCATGACCCTCCTGAAAAATGAGACTTTACTTTCTGTTCAGGATCCTCCTGAAAAATGGGATTTTACTTTCTATTCAGGACACTACTGAAAAATAAGATTTTACTTTCTGTTCATAAAACACTTGATAAATGAGATTTTACTTTTTTTTAGCACCCTCCTGAAAAATGAGATTTTACTTTCTGTTCAGGACCATCTAGAAAAATGGGATTTTACTTTCTATTCAAAACCCTCCAAATAATGGGACTTTACTTTCTATTCAGGACCTTCTTAAAAAGTAGGACTTTGTTTTCTGTTCAGGACCCTCTTGAAAAATGATACTTTACTTTTTGTTTAGGACCGACCCAAAAAATAGGATGTTACATTTTATTCAGGACCCTCTTGGAAAATGGGAATTTAATTTCTGCTCTGGACGCTCCTGAAAAATGGGGATTTACTTTCTATTTTGGACCTTCCTAAAAAATGAGATTTAACTTTCTGTTCAGGACCCTTCTGAACAATAGCAATTTACCTCCTGTTCAGGATGCTCCTGAAAAATAGGATTTTACCATCTGTTCAGGACCCTCCTAAAAATAGTATTTTACCTTCTGTTCAGGACACTCATAAAAAATGGGATTTTACCTTCTGTTCAGGACCCTCTTGAAAAATAAAATTTTACTTGTGTTCAGGTTCCTCTTTAAAAAAGGGATTTTACTTTCTATTCATGACACTCTTGACAAATAGGATTTTTCTTTCTGTCCAGGATTCTTCTGAAAAATGGGACTTTACTTTCTGTCCAAGACCCTCCTGGAAAAAGGGACTTTACTTTCTGATCAGGACCCTCCTATAAAAAGAAATTTACTATATGTTTAGGACCTCCTGAAAAATGCGATTTTACTTTCTTTTTCGGACAGTCCTAAAAATGGGATTTCACTCTATGTTCAGGACCGTCCTAAAATTGGGATTCTACTTTCTTATCAGCATCCTCCTAAAAATAGCATTACTTTCTGTTCAGAACCCTCCTGAAAAATGGGACTTTATTTTATATTCTGGAACCTTCTGAAAAATGAGACTTTACTTTATGTTCAGGACACTCCTGAAAAATAGGACTTTATTTTCTGTTCAGGACCCTCCTGGAAAATGCAAATTTACACTTTTTTCAGGACCCTCCTGAAAAATAGAATTTTACCTACTGTTTAGGACCCTCGTGAAAAATGGGGTATCACTTTATATTCATGACCCCCCTGAAAAATGAGACTTTACTTTCTGTTCAGGACCCTCTTGGAAAATGGGATTTTACTTTCTATTCAGGACACTACAAAAAAATAGGATTTTACTTTTTGTTCAAGACCCTCCTGAAAAATGGGATTTAACTTTATATACAAGACTCTCCTGAAAAATAGAATTTTACTTTCTGTTCAGCACCCACTTGAAAAATGGGATTTTACTTTCCACTCAGGACCCTCCTGAAAAACGGTTCTTTACTTTTATTCTGGACTCAGCAGAAAATGGGACTTTAGTTTTGTTCAGGACTGTCCTGAAAAATGGTATTTTACCTTCTGTTCAGGACCCTTCTGTAAAATAGGATTTTACCTTCTGTTCAGAACCCTCTTAAAAAAAGGGATTTTACTTTCTATTCAGGACCCTCCTAA
>NW_025854733.1:0-3666 GCF_002878395.1 Capsicum annuum
ATCACGAACAAGATTAATGGCATTCTCACCGCAAATAACAAGAAGATCATCATTAGCAACAACTGCAACATGATTTTCATTATCGTCTTCATTCTTTTGTCGTCTCATATCTCTCTTATGCTTGTAGCAATATTTCATGATATGCCATTTTTTTATTGCAATAGTCATATCTAACATTCTTGAATTTGGACCTCGACTTGCTTCTACTTTTATCTCTATTACTTAGACCTCTGGACTTGTTTCTCCCCATCTCTTCAGTAACCAAAACATCAGAGTGTGAAGATGAAGAAATTGATGTCTGATATCTTCTTCTCATCTCTTCATTCAATACACCACTCTTAACATATTCCGTAGTTACAGCACCACCTGGAGCAGAATTAGTCAAAGAAACTCAAAGAGTCTCTCAAGAGTCAGGTAGAGTATTAAGAAGCCAAAGTCCCTGAATTTCTTCATCGAACTTTACACTCATTTCAGACAGCTGGTCAAGGACACCCTGAAAATTATTTATATGATCAGAAATAGGACTGCCCTCTTTATACCTGATATTAATTAATTGCTTAAGTAGGAACAACTTATAATTGCCAGTCTTCGAAGCGTAAAGTGTCTCGAGCTTATCCCACAAACTTCTGGCATGTGTCTCATTCACAATATGATTTCTAACATTATCTTCAACCCAATGGCTGATATAGCTACAAAATTGTAAGTGCTCAAATTCTCAATCCCTGTCTATCATGGATTGAGGTTTAGAGATGCAAACACAGGTAAATATATTTTCTTGACAAAGAGAAGATCTTTCATCTTGCCTTTCGAAGTATGATAGTTACTATCATTCAAATACACCATCTTGCTCATATTTGCCTCCATCATTCAAATCAACAATCAATAGCAACCAATGCTCTGATACCACTTTGTTGAGAAAGGCAGGGGCACAATCAAAGAGCCCGACAGGGTAGCAGCAAAAATACCCAAGTAAACTTTTCCTTTCAATTTGAACCAAGAGGAGATAAGCAAATTCAAGCAAAAAAAAGTGATATGGCAGCAAATAAATCACCACACAAATATGATAAGGCAAGAATAAAGGCAATCACGCAAGACACCAAATTTACGTGGAAAAACCTCGGTGTGAAAAGTAAAAAATCACGGGACCAAACCTCCACTATAATCACCAAAGAATTACAATATTGTTCTCCAAAATGGTCACAAAACAAGTGCCAAACAACAAGAAATAATACATAAACTACAACACCAAATACTAGAGAAATAAAGGAGAGAAAGCCTAAAAAACGTTACTACTGTTCAGAGATGAAGAACAGAAGCTACAGGATACCAAATCAAGCTCCGTCGGTTCCTAATCAAAGATTGAGATGAGAGGAACAAACATTCCAAAAATAAGCTCAATCGGACAAGAAACGAGAGGGAATCGCAATTTGAAGTTAACAGTTGTGGCTGAAATTTAGGTGCGAAAATCTGCTATTGTTTTCTCTCTGTGGCTGCTGAAATTCTCTTTTTGTGATGATGAAATAAGACCTAAAAAGATCTATATATATGCCCCATATTATTGAACCTATGAGCAAAACTGGATTGGTTCAGATTGAGCTTTATTTATCCACATAGGAAGGGACAAAGATCCAATAACCCAACAAATATAAGGGTAACTGTATGCTAACCACAACAAATGGGATTAAACTGTGAGTTCTATGTTTCTTTAATGGGTGTCAAGAAAGAGCCAAGGCACTTGCAATACACCATTATATATTTAGGAGGAATACTCAAAAGTTGTTTCTAGTTTTGTTTATTCTAGAGAAACAATGAATGTCTAGCATCTCATGTGTTGAAATAAGAAAAGCTTGAACTTAACCTTAAACTTCTTTGATGTTTCTTCAAATACAGTGCACTACAATTCAGTGTAAGAGGTACTATTAAAGTCATACATGTTCTTCTTTGCCCCTTTCATACTAATAAGAAAACTTTGAATAACAAGCCAAAAAAAAAGGCTATTAAAAAATTAATCTGGTACAACAAATTTATTAATATCCACAAATTAAATATCCTTTTAAGTCTTAATCAACCCAACTTGTATAGGAGTAATCTAATCTTCCATATAGTCATATACCAAGTAAATTTAATTTATTGATTAGCAAAAGATTAATATTAAACCTTATAATCAAGTTGCAACCAATAACCCCACCAAAACAAAAAATAAAAGCACATGCTCCAAGTGTTTAGCGAGAGCTATTTTCTCGGTTCTTACTATACCATTAAATCTATTTTTTTAAGCCCAATTGAATATTCATAAATCATGTGTACATTAAAACAAAATAATATGATAATAAAGATATACCATATTGTCAACATATGCAAATTATAATAGCAGAAACCACTAACCTTTCTTTGCCTTCTGCAACATGAAGTAATATAATTTGTAACTTGAATCAGTATGCACGAATCAATAAATCTAGAAAAAAAAAAAGAAAATAATTAGATTCATGAATCAAATTATAGATATTTTTTCAAAATCATCAAAACTAAATAAAGGCGATGAACAAGAAGAATTAAAGAAAAACATAGAAAAAAAACAAACGGTGAAGTAGTGGTATATATATATATATATATATATATACTAGTTTAGGTGTACACGCCTCGCGCGTGTACCTCACTTTATTGAACTCAAACGTTATACTAAATAGGATATTTTTTTAAATAATAAAGATGAATACAATAATTAAATTCAACATCTTTTGGAGAATTTAATTGACTAAACATAACTTTTACCAAAAATATTTATCAAAGCTAATTGACATTCATCTACCACCTGTAAACTGTAACAAAACAATATGATAATAGAGACATCAAAACAATATAATTAAATCTAACATTACACAAAAATTTTCTCAAAGCCGTCTGACACTCATCTACCACTTGTAAACTATAACAAAATAATACGATAATAGAGATATCAAAATAATACAACTAAACATTTACACAAAAAAATTTCTCAAAATAGAGATATAAAAATAATATAATTAAACCTAATCTGTACCTAAAAAAAATTTCTCAAAGCCAACCGACATTCATCTACCACATGTAAATTCATTTACTACCTATAAATTACAACAAAATAATACAATAGTAATCACAAAGCTTTAGTTTCGATGAAAATAATTATTGTCTGAGCGAAAATTTTGACCCTAAAGAATGACTTGAATGAAAACAAAGAAGATATATATGCACACACGTTGAATTCTATTATGTTGAAAAAAATAGTGAAGAAGTTGAGGGTAAGAAAATTAAGCATCCACCAATCTAGACATGCAACCGAATCAAGTTAGATTAACATCAATCATATTTTTCCAATAAGTAAACCAATTTCTTCGGTAGCTTAACGTGCATATCAATATTTATAAAAGTATTTCCTTAGTAGAGTCCCATTTGAGGAGTATTTTTCTATCTTATTTTAAGAGTATTTTTCTAATTGATCAGTATAAAGAAAAATATTAATTGATTCTCCTTCCATATATTTTAAGAGTCCCATGTATTTTAGGAGTCCAGTTAATATAATATAAATAATTGAATAATAAATTAAAGAAAATGGTGAAAAGACAATTTTGTCTAAAGGAAGGTCTTTTAATGAAGGGCAAAAAGTTTAAATCATTTTTCTAAAGGTCT
>NW_025854734.1:0-1095 GCF_002878395.1 Capsicum annuum
CATTTTCTTTTGTTTGATACTAACATGTTAAAACTTTTCTAATGCTTCACTGAATATTTGAGTTATCTCATGCCTAAAATTTTAAGATTTTTGTGTATAAACTATTGAATTTATAGATTATAATTTTTTAATTAAAAGTCAATTTTTATTAATTAAAAAAGTGAGTATTACTAAAATTGACGACATTGATCAATTTTTGTCAGCACGGGTATTGGCAATAAATTTTCACCCATTTTTAGTATATTGATGTAGCATATATAAAATTGATATATGTTAATTTTTATGTAAAGATAATTTGTGTGAGTTTTTCTGATGGAGGAGGACTAAAGAAAAAAGTCCACTCATCAACAAATATGTTAATATCTAACAAGAAATCTCAATAACTAAGATTCATAAAAACCATCAAAGAATGTGGTGTAGTGAATGTGGCTATTTCTACCTTAACTACAGGTCACGGATTCGAGCGAGCCTAAGGTATAAAAAAGTTTTTAGTAGGGAGTGCTTCCCCTTATGGGGTCCTATGCGGCACGAATCCAAATTAGTTGAGCTTCAATAAGATATTAAACACCGGATAAAAAATTAAAAATAAAAAAACTATGATTCATGAAGGATGTACAAATAATCAAATAACATGGCAGAACAAAGACTTAAAGTTAATTTATGAGTTTTGAAAGAAATTGTCACTAAATCATAGCTAATTTTGTTGGTTGTGTTCAACATTAAATATTTCTAAATATATTTGACATATTTTCTAATACAAATATAAGTTCTGAGCAAATTGAACTCATACGAACTTATAAGTAATATTTTACTTGACAGGGCTGTGGTGCAATGGATGGGGCTGCTCCACCCTTAATCAGAGGTCGAGAGTTCTACCCTGGGTATGAAAAAAATCCTGCTGGGAGCGCTGCCACCTTAACGGGTCCTGCAACGCGCGATCCGGATTAGTCGGTGCTCCAATGCGGGCACCAGACACCGGATAGAAAACAAAAAAAAAAAAAATTTTACCAACACTTATTCTCTTTATTTCAAAAAGAATGACTTACTTTCCTTTTTATCTATTTAAAAAAAGAATTAGTTCTTTCCTTTTTCTGA
>NW_025854735.1:0-1923 GCF_002878395.1 Capsicum annuum
TAAAATCATTGTGTTCATTTATTTACTGCATTCTCTGTTTGTTACTGTTTTATTGACATATTTTATACTGCAGGGACATGATCTCTTCGCTTAGTGGTGGTGTACTCCCATGTTTCAACAATAGATAGTAATTAAATTTAGAGAACAAAATTCTTTAGTTGATGCATGCTAGAAAAATGTTATTCGTTGCTATTCTACTTAGCTGTGCATCAATTCTGAAGAAAAATTCAAGTGCAAACTCAATAAACAATAAATAGACTTCTATTCTTGTTAATAGAAAGCGCTAGTCCAACCCAACTCTAAATCACTCGCATGTCAAGAAAAGCTGACTTGTTGGATATTGAGTTTGGATTGTAGATTGGCCATGTGAATCGAACCAATCCATTTAGCAAAGATAAACTCATAAACCTATAGAAGTCTATCTCGAATAGTTAAAACTATCACACGTTGAAATAAGGGTAACTTATATAAATTCCTGAATCTTTAAGTGATATTATATAAAATTTCGATTATTTTGTTAATTATATTTTATCCCAATTTTTGAAATGGTGATACATATAAAAATTTAATACATTTAAAACTGACAAAGATATTTATTTAAGGAAATAATAGATTCTCTTTTATTCAGTGTATTCTTTTATTAAGGAAAGATATCTAATTTTCTCTTTTTTAGATTTAGTTTTGATGTTTTAATTATGTTTCTCTTTTTTGGTCTTTAATTATGAAAGGTATGTTTTTCTTCTTTTTTCTCTTTTCCCGTCTTTAATTTCGTCTTTAACTTTAGTCTGTTTTTTAGATTTGATTTTAATTAGTTTCAATTCTGCTTTTAGTCTCTTTTTTTTTTTAATATTGTTACTTTTGTTTCCTACATTGACTACACCATTACCTTTCATTAATAACATATGAATCACCCAATAATTGAAATAAATAATTGTATCTACCATATGAATCGCCATAATACCATATATATCACCCATTAATATCATATGAAACGCCTAATAATTGAAATAAATAATTGTATCTACCATATGAATCACCATAATACCATATATATGAATTACCCAACAATTGAAATAAATAATTGTATTTACCATATGAATCACCATAATACCATATGTATCGCCCATTAATATCATATGAATCACCCAATAATTGAAATAAATAATTGTATCTACCATATAAATCACCAAAATACAATATGTATCACCCATTAATATCATATGTATCACCCGTTAAAATCATACAAAATGTATCTATCGTATGAATCACCATAATACCCATATAATGATATCATATTTATCATTCATATGAATCATCATTAAAAGAATAAACATGTATGAATAACTAAATAAATTTATATATGTATCAATAGATTTTTAAAAAAAATATGGGAGAGATTTTAGGAGAGGAAAAAAAAGTTGCATGAGTTAATGGAGGAGAAAAAATCAGGAAGGAAGATGATTTAAGCATTAATGGAAGAGAAAAAATTAAGAAGAAAGATGATTTAACTGTTGATAATTAGGGAGATATTTTAGGAAAGTAAATCTTTGAAAAAAAAAATAGCTTGAATGAATTAATGGTGGGGTAAAAATACGATGTGAGGTTTTGTTAATATGTATCAAGAGTAAAGTTAAAAATTGAGATTTTATGTAAATTTTTAAAAAATTAAGAAATATTAGGTAATATAGTCTCTAAAGTATGAAATTTGTGTAATTATCCTTGAAATAAGTAGGAGACGTGTGATCAATTTAGCAACTCTTGGCTTTAATATTTCTCTTCTAATAAGATATGCAATTCTCCCTTAGAATTAGAAACACAGTAAATAAAGAGACATCTGGTTTTTGAGTTAAAACTTTGTTTTCGAGAAATTTAAGGACACATTTTGTGTTATGAACCACCTCGGCCCAATGTTGATATCTATCC
>NW_025854736.1:0-10846 GCF_002878395.1 Capsicum annuum
GATAAATCCGCCAGAGTTTCATGGGTCTAAAGCAGATGAGGACCCACAATTGTACCTTGAGGAGGTGAGAAAGATCACGCAGGTGATGTATATTTCTGAGGAAGAAAGTGTTAAGTTGGCTTCCTATAGGCTAAAGGACATTTCTTATGACTAGGTTGCATCGTTAAGGAAGGGTAGAGGCGAGAATGCCGCTCCTATGACTTAACAGGTATTCCAAAATACATTCTTGGATAAGTTCTTTCTACTTATGATGAGGGAGGCAAAGATTAAGGAGTTTATGAATTTGATATAAAGCTCTATGACTGGTAAGGAGTAGTACTTTAAGTTCAATCAATTGGCCAAGTATGCTCCTGATCTGATTTCTGAAATCCAAGTTAGTATGAGCATGTTCGTGATAGGTGTTTCTAGTTTGGTGCTGAAAGAGTGTAAAACTGTGATGCTGCATAGGGATATGGATTTGGCTAGGTTTATAATGCATGCCCAGCAGATAGAGGCAGATAAGATTAGTGAAAGAGATCGAATGAGGGGTAACAAAAGGGCTAGATCTAAGCAGCATGATTTTAGCCAGCCTAGGTTCCATGGAGGGAACCACCCTCAGTTTTAAGGGCCTTCGTCTATGCCGGTGCCTTCATCAGCTAGTGCTCCCGCACTTAGAAGCAGGCAAGAGCAAGGGGATAATCTATAATATCTTCGTCACAGAACAGTGTTGGTAATAGGCCCCGTTATCCTCCTTGTGCTAAGTATGGTAAGGATCATCCTAGTGAGTGTTTCGTAGATATGAGGGTTTATTTTAGTTGTGAAAAGCAGGGCCATAGATTTAGAGATTGTCCTTATGCTAGACAGGGGAACAGAGATGCCCGACCTTAGGCATAGGTTACTAGTGCACCAACTCCTGTAACCCATCCCGCCCTTGCTTAAGGTGCTTTATCCAGCACTGCTGGTGGCCAGTACTAGAATATATTCTATGCCTTACCATCCCATTAGGAGTAGGAGGCCTCTTAGGATGTTATTACCGGTATGCTCTGTGTCTTTTACCTTGATGTCTATGTGTTGTTGGACCCCAAGTCAAGTCTCTCTTATGTGACCCTACTTGTAGCTATGAATTTCAAAATGAGTCCCAAAAAAGTTCTTGATCCTTTCCTAGTTTCTACACCCGTCGGGGAATCAGTTGTTGCAAAACAAGTGTATAGAGATTGTCCTGTTACTATTCTTTATAGAGTTATACTTGTGGATTTGATAGATTTAGACATAATGGATTCTGACCTTATTCTGGGTATGGATTGGCTTCATTCTTTTTATGCATCTATAGATTGTCGTACTCATGTGGTCAAGTTTCAGTTTCCTAATGAATTAGCTTTTCAGTGGTCCGAGAGTTCGATATTTCCCAAGAGTCATTTTATCGCCTATCTCAAAGAAAAAAAGCTAATATCCAAGGGTTGCATCTAATACCTAGATATAGTCAAAGACACTAAGTCTGAGGCTACAACTATTTAGCCAGTCGATATTGTTAATGAGTTTTTAGATGTTTTTTTGGAAGATCCCCCAGGGGTACCTCCCGATAGAGAGATAGAATTCAGGATTGACCTTCTTCCCGACACTCATTCCATTTTTATTCCACCATACCTTATGGCACCTACTGGCTTAAGGATTTGAAAGAGCAACTCAAAGATATCTTAGATAAAGGTAACATTAGGCCTAGTATTTCTCCTTTGGGAGCAACTATCTTATTTTTGCAAAAAAAAGATGGTTCTTTGCATATGTGCATTGTCTATTGTCAGCTTAACAAGGTCACTATCAAGAACAAGTATCCTCTTCCGAGAATTGATGACTTCTTTGATTAGTTGCAAGGTGAAAGTTATTTCTCCAAGATAGACCTTAGATCCGGCTATCACTAGCTTAAAGTCAGGGAATGTGATATTCCAAAGATAGTTTTCCAAACCCGCTATGGTCACTTTAAGTTTCTAGTCATGTCCTTTGGGCTACCCAATGCCCCATCCACCTTCATGGACCTCATAAATTGAGTGTTCAAGCAATATCTCGATATGTTTGTCATTGTTTTCGTAGATGATATCCTTGTGTACTCCCGTAATGAGAATGACCATGCAAATCATCTTAGAGTTGTCTTGCGAACTCTGAGAGACCACTAGTTGTTCGCCAAATTTTAAAAGTATGAATTTTTTATAAGGTCTTTAGCCTTTCTAGGTCATATTATTTCAGATGAAGGTATTAGAGTTAATCCCTAAAAGATAGAAGCTATAAGAAATTGTCCTAGACCTATCTCTCTGCCTGACATTAGAAGTTTCTTGGGTCTAGTAGGAAACTACCGTTGTTTTGTTGAGGGTTTCTCTTCTATTGCATCTCCTACAACCCGGTTGACCCAAAATAAAATCATGTTCCAGTGGTCAGATTCCTGTGAGAAGAGTTTTTAGGAGTTGAAGAGTCGACTTACTTCAGCCACTATGTTGACTTTGCCTGATGGTACAAATAGTTTTGTGGTGTATTGTAATTCCTCTAGAATTGGTTTGGGTTGTGTGTTGATGCAACGAGGTAAGTTATAGCCTGCACCTCTAGACAGTTAAAGCTGCATGAGAAGAATTACCCAACCTATGATATTGATTTAGCTGTTGTGGTCTTTGCTTTGAAAATCTGGAGACACTATCTTTGTGGTGTTTATGTTAATGTGTTTACTGATCATTAGAGACTAAAGTATGTGTTTACACATAGGGAGTTTAATATTAGGAAGAGGAGATGGTTGGAGTTTTTGAAAGACTATGATATGAGTGTGTTGTATCACTCGGTTAAGGCCAATGTAATGGCAGTTGCCCTTAGCAGGTTATCTATGGGTAATATTGCCCATGTAGAGAAATGTAAGAAAGAGTTAGCTCGTAATGTGCATTATTTGTCTAAATTGGGTGTTAGGTTGCTTGATTTAGCTGAGGGAAGTACTTTGGTGCAAAGTAGTTCCGAATCCTCTTTAGTTTCAAAAGTGAAGGATAAGCAAGATATAGATCCTAGTTTGGTCAAACTAAAGGAAACAGTTAAGGACCAAAAGGTAGAGGTTTTCTCCCAAGAGGGAGATGTTGTGTTGAAATTGCAAGGTAGATTGTGTGTTCCTTATGTTGATGATCTGAGGCAAAGGATTATGGATGAAACACATGGCGCGTGGTATTCTATTCATCCCGGCACTGCCAAGATGTACCGCAACTTGCAGGAAATCTATTGGTAGATTGGTATGAAGAAAGATATAGCCAAATTCATAGCAAAGTGTGCAACGTGCCAACAGGTTAAGGTAGAGCACCAAAGACCCGGTGGTGTGATGCAAGAGTTTGGTATACCCACTTGGAAGTAGGAGGCGGTGAATATGGACTTCGTAACCGGGTTGCCTCTTGCGCGTCGCCATCATGATTCTATTTGGGTTGTTGTAGATAGGCTGAATAAGTCCACGCATTTCTTGCTCGTGGATACATCTTATTTAGATGAGGATTATGCTAGATTGTATATCCAGGAGTTAGTCAGGCTGCATGGAGTTCCCTCGTCCATCATTTCAAATAGGGGCACTCAATTTACTTCTCAGTTTTGGAGGGTGTTTCAGTAGGGTCTTGGTACCCAAGTTCTTCTGAGTTCCGCTTTTCATTCGCAGATAGATAGTTAGGCTTAGAGGACTATTTAGACCCTAGAAGATATGTTGAGGGTGTGTGCTCTTGATTTCAAAGGTAGTTGAGATGAGCATTTGTCATTGATAGAATTTGCCAATAACAATAGTTACCATGCTAGCATCGAGATGGCAGCATTTGAAGCCTTGTATAGTAGAATATGTAGATTACCCTTAGGTTTGTTTGAAGTAGGTGAAGCTGTCGTGATTAGGCCTAATGTTGTGTCTGAAGCTATGGAGAAAGTTAAGTTGATTAGAGAGAGGTTGAAGACTGCCTAGAGTCATCAAAAGTCTTATGCCGATGTGAAGAGAAGAGATCTTGAGTTTGAAATGGATGATTTGGTATACTTGAAGATTTCACCCATGAAAGGGATGAAAAGGTTTGGTAAAAAGGGGAAGCTTAGTCCCCGCTATGTTGGCCCATATAGAGTCTTGGGCCATGTTGGTAAGGTGGCCTATGAGGTTGAGTTGCCCGCAGAGTTGTTAGTTGTTCATCCTATTTTTCATGTCTCCATGCTTAAAAAGAATATTGGTGATTCCGTTGTAGTGGATCCCTCAGAGAGTGCTGATATTCAGAACGGTCTTTCCTACGATAAGATTCCTGTTGAGATCCTAGATTTTCAGATCCATAGACTAAGGAACAAATAAGTTCGCTTGGTCAAAGTTTTGTGGCAGAACCAGTCTGCTGAGGGAGCTACTTGGGAGGCAAAAGTAGATATGCGAGCCAAGTATCCACACCTTTTTTCCGCAAGTATAGATTAATCTGAAGGTATTATTCTTCCTTAATTCAGCCCTTCTAATCTAAAGTTCAGCTATGTATCTATTCTTGCATTTGTTCTTGCAATATCTAGGGTATTCAAGAGTTTAGAGAGATTTAGCTATGTGTATTCTATTTTTCCTATGTTCCTAGTCCAACCAGCAACATTCAAGGACGAATGTTTCCAAGGGGGAGATATTGAAAGACCCAACAAAGTTCTCTCGTAGTTCAACCTTAGAGTGTGTCAAGTGAAGGGTAATTTTAGCCTTAAAAGATTGAAAAGAGACTTCACAAGTGATTGGTATTTAAACCATATAGAATTTTCTTTAATTTGACTATTTTTCAAGTAGAGAATTGAATTAACTTTACAATAACACAAATTTCGTCCAAATCCGACATCGGGGTGAGAAGTTTTGGCCGTTTTACTGAGAGTTATCGGAACCACCCAGGTACGACAAACAATTCGATGGATCATCGAGTCTGCGATGTACCGTCGCTCGGACCATCACGACCAGGGCAGAAACTTCCTTATGTGGCCTATGTGCGATGGCCAAGACAACTGACCGTCGGGTTTGCGATGGACCGACGCCGTGACCATCGCGCTGAGTTAGTGTGGACTCACCCTGGCCATCATACGATGGACAATCCGATGGACTGTCAGACTTAAAACGGACCATCGCTCTGATCGTCGTATCGATGCAGTATGTCCCATTCCTAGCCAATGTGCGACGGACGACCCGATGGACCATCGCTCCAATCGTCGGACTTACAATGGACCATTGCTCCGACCATCGCCGCCCTCGTTCAGTGTTTTTAACTAGTTTGAACAATGGAATTTTGCGTATTTCCCTTTTAACCCTCAGATATATTCCAAACGAACTTGATAGCCTCATTATCTCCCAAAAAATCCAAAGGCTAGGATTTCTCCCTCAAGAGCAAATCTTAAATCCTTCTCCAAGAAATGCAAGAACAAACTATAGATTCAACAAATGGAGTTGAGATTTGGGTTTCCCAAGTTCAAGGGTTGCAAGAACCCTCTCTCATGAGTAAGAAGAAGAGTTTAGAGCAAGCTTGTTCTTCCAATTTCATAATCTAAGGTATGTGGGGTTTCGAACAAGGGTAATCTTTTCACCCTTGTTCCTAAAGGCTTATTTAAACTACAATTTCTTTCCAGTTTATGAGATTTTACATAAAATTGAATTGGTGTTTTTCACCCATTGTTATTGGTTGCAAACTTTTGATGTTTCCCTTGAATTGAGAGTCTAATTGCATGATTTTTACATGTTTTCTTGAGAAATTGCAGCTGGGTCTATACCCCATGATTTTAATCCTTGAGAAGTTAATAGTTGAAATGTTTGAGATATTGAAGTATATAAGTATGTTGAGATTTTGAGACAAATTTCTAAAATTTCCATATTTCTACATGAGTTATGAATCTATATGCTATCTATGCTTTTGATGAGTTTTAACTTGAGATTGAATTATGGGTTATTAAGCCCAACTTGAGACTGGAGATTTTATTAACTCTTGTGCTATAAGAACCCATGATTTGAGTGTTTGAGATTATTGAGAAATGTTTTGACCTTATGGTCATTGAGTTTTGAAATCCACTCTACTACATGAGATTAGTAATTTAATTATTAGGTTAGCGGTGAACATGAGATTATTTCTAAAAGTGGATTTTTATAAGATGAGCGCAAATAGTCTAAAGGGAGTAGTATTTAGCGGGTAAGTTACTACGGTTTCTAACCCCAAAACTATGTGCCACAATAGGTTGGGCCTGAGGACCAATTTATGATTATATTTGGGCCTAAGGCCGAGTTGGTATTGGGCCCGACGCCGAGTTTGTTTAGTGATCACTGGACCTAGGTTATATTCCCAGGCAAGAGTATGATGCCTCTCCCCAACATGAGATCTCTTCCTTAGGAGGACAAAATGTTGGACTCTAAGTAGCTCGCATGGTTTATGTCGGTTAAGAGAAACTCCCTAAACTAAAGTGTTTTCCATTGAGATAAGAAATTTTCCTTTAAAACTAAAATATTTTCCCTTGATATGAGTATTTTTCCTAAAGGTTGGAATGAGACATTTTCCAAACGTTAATGAAATGCCTTCAAGTATGTTCCAAAGTTATATGATTTTGAAATCCAAGTATTTGTGTTCAAAAGAGTTATGAGTTCTTGAGCATTGAAGAAGTTTTACTCTCCATGAGACATATGCATGAGTTGAAAGTATTGCTTAAAGTTTCTTTTAGCCATGATAATGAGAATAAGAGAAGAGTACAAATTTTAAAGCAGAAAGTATAATGACTCACGAGATTGTGTTACATGTTCCATTTTACATGATTCATGAGCTTTACATTTTATACTTATTCAAGCCATGTGAGTCAATACATATTACATTCATGATTTGATTAAAGAGTATTGATGTTGTTTTGTAAAACTGCATGCACCTCCACATACTCAGTACATTCTCAAGTGCTGATCTACATATAGTTCTATGTGCTACATTGTCTTATAATGCAGGTTTAGGTACTCAGTCCCAGCCTCGTCAGTGACTTTCGAGTACCTCTATCTACATCCCTTCACTGGTGAGTCCTCATGGTTCGAGGACCTATCATCAAATATTTAGTATTTGAGAGACTATGTTATCACTGTCAGTTCATCTCGAGTCAGTTGGGGACCTGTCACAATGGCTCTCTAGTTCATGAATTAGTAGAGGCTTTGTCAGACCAGTTATCAGATTGTGGTTGTGTTGAGGTTTGAAGTATTGTGGTCGTTTGGACTAGGCATTTTCTCTGTATTTCCTTTCGTATGATATGACTATGCTAGTGTTTAAATTATTTCATCTTGAAATGAGTATTATTAGTAGAAACAGGCTTAAAGGTTTAGCTTGGGGCTACTTATAGACTTAAGCACCGTGTGACGTCTTGGGAGGCAATTTTGGGTCATTACAACTGCCTTGCATCAAGTTAATGAACTCATGTACCATAGCTTCTCTCAACTCGAAAGGAATGAACATGTCTAAGAAAGCCATGGCAAACACCTCCCACTCTACAGGCACTGCCTCAACTTCCCTATCCTCTTTTCACTGCTTACACTAGGTGCGAGTGACATCTTGCAGCTGGTATGCAGCCAACTCTGCACTCTCAGTTGAAGTGACAGCCATAAAATCTATCACTTTTTGAACCTTATCAAGAAACTCCTACTGATCATCCTCAGACTTGGATCTTGAAAACAACGGGGAATTTATTTGGGTGAAATCCCAAATCCTAGCTACGACTGTATTTTCCACCGAGTTGGATAGGGCAATAGCTCACCGGTTGTTCTGAGTCGCTACTAAATGAGCTAAGGTAGTGAAAGCATGAGATAACTGAACATGAATGCATGAAACTGAGCCGATCCCTTTAAATGTACTGGTATATGAGATGAGGTTAGGTTGATATACATAGAGTACTATGCATGTGAAATAAGGACTAAGTGAATAGCATGAGATAACTGAACATGAATGCATAAAAATGGTGACATCTGATAATGCAAGACCAAGCATAAATCTTGAATCTGAAATAAGTCTGAAAGCTAAAAGACTGTAAATTGTATAACTAAATAATGAAAGTTTGTACACTTTGTCAAGTAAGCCTGAACTGAACCTATATTGAATACTATACTGAGATTGTGGGAGGTATCATCTAACGAACATGCCCTAATCTAATCTAATTAGGGTCAAACCTATAACCCCAGTTGGAAGGGTGTCAGTATCATGCCATGGGTACTAATACTGGCTATGTGGATCCACTAATCTGATGTCCTAAAGGACTAAAGAGTCAGTCCTAAACTATCGGGTCACCCCTAAGAGAGAGTCAGTCATAAACTGGTGGGTGACATCTCATAATTTTTTAAGGTAGAGAATGCTTCTATTCTTATCTCCCGCGAAATCTCATTTCATGATTGTACCGATGTAAATCAGGCCTATTATCACCAAATAAACTCATGACTTATGTTGTGATGGTTATGATCCCTGAAACTTTTGTGCAAGGTCATCTCTATATCAATTCTTATTATCTCATGCCTCGTGCTTACACGTTTCACTAGGGGTTATCATGATGTTCTTTTGATGCCTTTGCATATTTTGTTGAGGAAAAATGTTCAATACGAGGTTACGTTATTTATTTCATACTTTTATAGCTTTAACAAGTTCCTCCCCATCATTCGGGGATGAATAATAACAAAGGGGAGATAATGTAACATCCTGCATTTTCAAGCTAAAAATCGAACCATCGTTCCTACGTGTGTAAACTCTAATCCCATGATTTATATTTAAATTTATGTGTCATGATCCTTATATTAGTGGTTGAAGTGATTATAAGGTGAAAATGTCATAGGAATCACTTAGAATGAAGATGAGCCTTTGATTTGGCCAAATTTATCTATTTGATTATACAAAGGTCAACTTTGAACATGTATATCTTTTGATATATGTGAAATTTTCAGCTTAAGACCCGCCAAATTGTATATAATTGAATTATTTTTCCAACAATACCAATTCACTTTAATGTGATACCCGAGCAAAAAGTTATGATCATTTTCATCAGAACTAGTAAGCTACCACGATAAGACGTAGTTGTGTCATGTTTTTTATTTAAATAATTGAGGGACACTTGGGTCTTTTCCCCATCAACCCAATCTTCCATAACATAACTTGGGGCATCTTTTAGGTCGTTATTTACCCTTCTTCTCCAAATTCGTCTCAAGAAAAACCCCTCCTCTTTTCCCAAGAACAAATTCAATTCCTTTTTCCCCAAGGAATCTAGAATTCAAGTTTCCCAAGTTCAAGAATCTTCAAGAATAGTGTTTCTTTTCCAAGTCAAGAAGCTTAAGGTACGTAGGGCTATCCTAAATCTCATGGATATAGGCTTTATGATTTTAACGATCTTTAAAGTTATATAAGTATGTATATGTAGTGAGTTTTGGAAATTATTCTAAGAGTATGCAATGTTAAACCAATTTGATGAATTTACTTAACAATCATGGGGTTTCTTTTCATAAACTTGATTTAAAATCTCGTGCATATGTGATTTGAACTCGAAGAATGATTATGATGTGAATTGTGAACTTTTCTTTCCCCATGATGATATTTATGGACTTTGCCTGGCATGAATTGTAAATTATTTTGATAGCATGATTTAAGAGCCCCTTTTTGATCATAAAGTGTTATGTTTAATCAATGTTGGGGCTGGTTTATAAATGATGATGAATTTTTTAGGCTTAAATGTTTTGTTAACCACTATGCATATGATGAATAAATGTAATTCATTTGATGGTCATTTATATGATTTTTAATGAGAAGGGCTGTGGAAAGATACGATATGAATGACTTACAAGTCTGGGTTTGACGATGCCCTGTTGTGAAGTGCGCTTAAAAGAATGAGAAAAGTATTATTTGTAAGCATGGCATATTTTTTCTTTTAAGAGGATAAAATTGGGCTTAAAGAGAGTAGATGGTTACACGAAGAAAGCATGAGTTGAAAGACTCTATGCTGTAAATTGTAATTTGCCGACAGGGGACTTGATACCCTGCTTTGTGATCTTGTGTACCTTAATTCATGTCATCCACATTTGTACTATGGTTAGGAGCCATGCTTTACGATCTCGTGCACTACCATGACATGTTGATTTGATTGAGGATTTTGGCACCCTGCTTAATGATCTTGCGTGTCCCCCTTACTGATACTCAAATCCTTACAACAAACTTTGATTGGAGGCTTGAACTCCGAGTCTAGGAAAATTCCATATAGTCCGTGGAATGATGAACTTGTAGGGTGTACCATCTGGCTCAGTAGTGCAGTAACGAGTTAAGTCATGATTACAAGAAAATGTTTTGAAGCTTATCAAATTATGCCCATGTGTTTTATGAATATACCATGCTAAATTATTTTCTAAATTCTATCAACTATTTTATATGGAATACATGTTGTTTTTTGTTAGTTCTGTGTACCATTATATTCCCGGTATTGACCGTCCTTCATGGCGGGTACATTGTCTCATAATCTAGAATCCGAGGTTTATTTCCATGGTCCAGCGCAGTCGTAAATTTCTTCCGAATCTTTAAAGTTAGTGAGCCTCCCTTGATTCGAAATTAATTCTATTCTTATGTTAGTTCAGTTGTCTTATGGTTTTGTCAGGGGCCTTGTCCCAATCTAGCCTGACTAGTAACTCAGTAGAGGCTTTGTAGACGGAATTGAGTCTTGTATTGTCATATTTTGTTGACACAATTTGTATTATAAATTCCTTTGAATTTCATTATATCTTCCACACTTTGATTTATGTTTGGATTCTTCTTATGATAGTATGCTAATAGGTCTGTCGGGCCTTCGTGGTTCGAAATGTCTGTCGTGGCCAGGGTCCCTACTCATGTCATGACAGACCCATTAACATTTTCCC
>NW_025854737.1:0-1485 GCF_002878395.1 Capsicum annuum
AAACCAAAGTCTTAATCAATCCAAATTCACCCTTTTATCAATTTCAATTCACGCCCTCACGATTAACCAATTTCAAGATAAAGATTAACCAATCAAGCTATGACAATTAGAGAAGTTCAACCATACTATCAAAATTAATTATCAATTCGATTCGAATTACATAAATCAACAACATCAACATATCATATCGAGATAAAGTAGAAGAAACAGAGTTAGAAATGGACCTCAATTTTATTTTTTGACCCCAAATTGTTGATGTCGCCAATGGACCGAAACAAAATTCAACTCGCTCCAACAAATTCAACACGAACCCCACCAACCCGATAATTCCAAACCTCAATTTGAAACCAAACTCGACAATTTCAAAATAGACCAATGAAGGAAGGGTGGCGACTAAAATTTGGGGACGATTTGATGGTGATTCCGTCACTGAAAGTTGTCGGCTCAGGGTATTCCAGCGAGTTTGACAGGATTTTTGAGATTAGGTTGTTTGGGGATCGAAATCGCTGCAATTTTCGGTGGGTCTGAATGGATTTGGGCTAGCGTTGACGCCTTTCCATGGATCAATCACTGGAACAGCAACCAAAAGAGATTCTGAGTTTTATTTTTCTTTAAGCCCTGTAACCCCTCTTCTTCATTTTTTGATTATGTGTGCGATTTGTGCATGAATTTTTGTTCAAGTGAGCTCCTTTTTTCTTCTTCTTGTTGTGTGTGTATCTCCCCTCAAAATGGCATGCGTGTGTGTGTAGATTGGGATTTCAGTAAGTGTTTTTAGTGTGAATGAGTGTGTATTGAGAGTGAATCTCAGTGTGTGTCTGTGCAATTTGTGCCTAAATCGTGATGAAAAAAATAGAACCCCCCTATTTTTGAGTATATGGTGTGGGATATATTGTGAGTGATGGAATCTGTGATTTGGGTGTGTGGGACATGTGATTGGGGTAGGGGTAAGGATATGGGGTGATGAGGTAGGTGGGGTAGGAGAGGTAGTAAGATGAGCTAAAAATAAATAAAATTTAACTTCGGGAGGGACAAAATTAGGTGTCTACAGCATGCCCCTTTGAATGTAAACACAAAGTGTTTTCAAACAAAGAAGTAGACAACGAGATAGAATTTTGTCCCGACCATTATTCAAAAAGAATGAAACTGAAGGAAGGAGAGAAACCAAGTCTTGATTTTGGACATCATACTCGTCCCCAGTTATGAGAGAATCAAGTCATAGGTATCTCAAAGAGTTGGAAGAAGAGGGACTATACCGAGTTCGAGAGTCAAGTAAGGCCATGTCGAGGCTTCGGTCCGCAACTCTTTCATTACATCAAAAATGAAAATTACAAGTTAAAACATAAGTGAAATTACAAAAATCCTATCTATACAGCTTCTTTTGTACTCTTGACTTGAGTTTTATCACCCTATTCTTCAGGCGGGCTTCTGACTTGCAATTTCTTCAATCTGTTGACTTTCAATTGTTTCACCTTATTATTTGACTTT
>NW_025854738.1:0-1033 GCF_002878395.1 Capsicum annuum
CCTCCTGAAAAATGAGAATTTACTTTATGTTCAGGACCCTCCTAGAAAATGGAAATTTACTTTATGTTCAGGACCCTCTTGAAAAATAGGGCATAACTTTCAGAAAAAAGGAAATCTTTCTTTATCATAACAATTGTTTGGGATAATTTTCTTTCTAGTTTTGATGTGGTTTCAGGAACCCTCCAGAAGAACAGGGTGATAAAATTACAAGTCAGGAGCCCGCCTGAAGAATAGGGTGATGAAATTAAATGTCAGGAGCTCACCCAAAGAACAGAGTGAGAGAATTATAAGTCAGGAGCCCACCTGAAGAATAGGGTGATGAAATTAAAAGTCGGGAAATCGCCCGAAGAACAGAGTGATGAAATTGCAAGTCAAGAGCCCGCCTGAAGAATAGGATGATGAAATTGAAAATCGGGAGCTCGCCTAAAAAATAGAGTGATAAAATTGAAAGTCAGGAACCTGCCTGAAGAACAGGGTGATGAAATTGCAAGTCAGGAGCCTGCCTGAAGAACAGGGTGATGAATTGAAAGTCAGGAGCCCTCCTGAAGAACAGGGTGATAAAATTGCAAGTCAAGAGCCCGCCTGAAGAACAGGGTGATGTAAATTGAAAGTCAGGAACCCGCCTGAAGAACAGGGTGATGAAATTGAAAGTCAGGAGCCCTCCTGAAGAACAGGGTGATGAAAATTGAAAACCAAGAACCTGTTTGAAGAATAGGGTGATGAAATAAAAAGTCATGAGCCTGCCTAAAGAACAGGCTGATGAATTGAAAGTCAGGAGCCCACCTGAATAACAAGGTAATGAAATTACAAGTCAAGAGCCCGCCTGAAGAATAAGGTGTTGAAATTAAAAGTCGAGAGATCACCTGAAGAACAGAGTGAGAAAATTAAAAGTCAGGAGCCCGTCTGAAGAACAAGGGCGATTAAATTGAAAGTCAGGAGCCCGCCTGAAGAACAAGGGTGATGAAATTGAAAGTCAGGAGCCCGCTTGAAGAACAAATGTGATGAAATTGAAAGTCAGAAGCCCACCTAGAGA
>NW_025854739.1:0-3841 GCF_002878395.1 Capsicum annuum
AAAGTGAATAAAATTAAACTTTAGGAGGACAAAATCACGTGTCTACACATTGAATTTTTACTTCATTCATAAATACTTTTGGAGAAAAGTTTATGAACTCTTCCGTACTATGAATACTTTTGTAGAAATTCTAACACATTTTTAACAGAATCAAAGTATAATGCCTAATATCTTTAACTTACCTTGGTAGCAACATCTATCAACCACCACTTCTTAATACAACTAATATTAAATATATATGAGATGAAAAAAATTTAACCAGAAGAGAAATTATTTTCATATAATAATGAATATTCTCAATTTCATCTTTCAAAATATTATTAGAAAAAACTAATCTCAAAAGATGAGTTTAATTTAGCCAAACCTCGTGCTTTGTATGTCCTCTCAAATAGACTCAAGGATTATACTATACGTTGAATTTTTACTTCATTCTTGAATACTTTTGGAGAAATGCTTATCAACTCTTTCGTACTATGAATACTTTTGGAGAAACGTTTGTTCTCTTCTTTGTCTCTTGTTGTGTCTCTTTGTCCATTATTGTATTTTTCTACGGTCAAATTTAATTATGCTTTTCATCATACTAATTTTTTCATTATTATAAGTTTGATAAACTACATATCATATCATAAAAGAAAATAAAGAAAAGATTGTTAAATGAAAAGAAAAAAAAATGAATAGCTACAATAATTTCTATCATTCAAAACTAAAAATTGTCACGCGAAATTACTCACCTTTCAAATTTTGAATCAGCAACTGTCTATATGTATTATCATCATCATCCATCTTCAATATACCTACAAAATCAATGCACCTTAAAGTAAATTAAATATTACAAAAATATTTCTTGATGTAAAAAATAATTTTAAAGCAAACAATAAAGAATGATCTAAGATCAAAAGTACTTTTTTTATTTTTCATATGTTCATTGAAGATGCTATGATATTGTTGTCGAAGAATTTTCAATTTATAGAAGTCCAAAACTTTTTCAAAGAAATTATCTAAATATGAAAAATTTATATTTCTTTCCCATAAATAACTACCAACTTTAGAAAAATAAAAATTAGAAAAATAATAGACTACTACAAATAGGCATTTAAAAGAAGAAGAAAAATATTAAAAGTTGAGACTAAAAAGGAAAATTTAAATTTATTATCATATAAGAAGTGAAATAAATATCATTCTAACAAATTATGTCAATATAAAGACGTTAAAATAAAATAAAAGATTCCTTGTTCTCTCTTAACATAAGTTATTATTTCTTTATATTTCATTACCGATTATTCTTTTCTTTGTCCACTTTTTTCTTGAATCTGATTTTTCCTAAAATTTCAAGTGTTTTACACACGTATGGTGTTAAATATTAGGAGTTTAGTATTTTTCTTTTCTAATTCTTCTTACCTTAATATCTGTTTGTTACCATATATTTAAGGACTCTTAATTTTTTCTTTTCATGTATATTTTAGTATTCAATATTATAGTTAATAGTATTAAAATAATTAAATAATAATTTAAGCAAATAGTGAAAAGATGATTTTGTCTATTATGGAGTCTTTTAATGAAGGGTAAAAAGTTCAAATCACTTTTCTAAGGTTCTTCACACTTTTTATATATTATAGATATAGATATATTCACACACATGACATGCATTAACGTGTACTTTATAAATTTTAGGGTAAACAACACAAATTCCAACACTTTGCTACCTAATTACCCTCTCTCCCAATTTTTATATTAATTACTTAATATCCCGAATATGATACATAAGTTTGGTCCGAATACATAACCGACAAATAGATAACTACCAAACTAATTGACTATTAAAAAGAAAAATAACAGTAAAAGAATAAATAACAGAGCAATTAATGCGATTTTGATTGAGATATGTCTCTTTAATCTCTAAAAATTAATAACCGGTTCATAATTCAAATTTGAATTACAAATATAATCTCCCTCAATCAAAATTCTCTCAGTTCTTTCTATCTCTATCATTTTTTGGTGGATCTTCATTGTTGCTGGCATATCCTTTCCTAGCCTTGACGACGCCATAATTCCATAAGAATATTGTGTATCTCTTTTGATGATATTCTGTATCAAAATCAGATGAAGGAACCGAACCATCACTAAGAAACTCAGCAAAATCTATTACAAAAACTCCAGAGTCCCTAAATATGTCTGATACTCACTAATTTGAATGTATCAAATGAAAAAAAAATACAAAACAACTTCAACATTAACTATGTATCAAAAGTAATGATATATCTCATACTTATGTATCATACTCATAATGTTAAATGTATCAGGTGTAAAACAAACTAAAACTCACATACAATTTTTAGAATATATCATATAAATCTAAAATCTCAACAAAATTAAATCTATGTATCATAATAAGTATATTACATGTATCAAGTATAAAACTGAACCATAATCACATATATGTTGTATTATATACCGTAAAGCATATAAGGACTCATTAACCTTGAATCTATGTATCAGGCGCAATATATTGAATGTATCATATCTATAAAGAAACAAAATCACATGTAAAATTTATGATGTATCAAAACGCATGCATTGTCACGAAAAATGATTTTTTGTAACTTACTTCTTCCTCTTTATAGATGCAATAATCGATAACTTCTTTATCATAGCCGGATCATTTTGATATTTCAATCTATTTTCACAAAAATCAATGTCGTACATATCATAATGAAATGGTGGAAACTAAAAAAGAAAGTTAATGATGGAAAATTGGAGTTGTTAGATCTAATTGAATAGTAGATGAGAACATGGTGGAAATTCAAAAGAAAGTTAATGGAAGTTGTAACTTTAAATGTTGAAGTAGAAGATGAGAATATGGTGGAAATTCAAAATGGGTGAGTAGAAAATCGTGGGATATTTTCCTGATTTTTAAGCTTGATTTGCGGCACAATAAGGGGATGTGAGTAGGTTTTTTTTAGATGTATCAGAAAAGAGGCAACTATTTTGAGTAAAAAAGGATTTTTGTAATTTGTTTAGTTCGATGGGATTTTAAGTAATGATAGAAACTTAAGGTGTGGTTATAAGTAATTTATCCCAATTATATTGAATTAAAAAAATTAATAAAAATGGAACAAATATACCCATGAACTATGGTAAATGATACGTATATACCCTTCGTCATACTTTGGGTACACATATGTCCCTACCGTTAGTGTGAGGGGCATATGCGTATCATTTTATTAACAGTAGGAGCATATTTATACACAAAGTATAATGGAGTATATATGCGTATCATTTATCATAATTAGAAGATATATTTATACCTTTATTATTTTGCTAGATTTTTTATACTCTCTTGGGATAGTAACTGTGAATTTATTGAGGGTTCCTTCCATATTATTTCTAGGGAGAAAATTCAAGTAAAAGAGAAAACCAAATGGAATTAATTGTATTAATCATAAAAGAAATAGTAATACTCCACACATATATATTAGTCAAGTGTACGTGTTTTGCATATGTGTATAAAGATAATAATAGTTGTATATAAAAGAATAAATTTCTATCATTTATAGCAAATAATATACTTGATCCACCTTTAAAAATTCTGTTTTTATGAATCAGATCCATTTAAAGTCACATAAGGCTAATTTCTTGATAAAGAAAAGCTTACCCTTTAAAAGATCTCCTATTTTTCTCTTTTCATATTGCTCACGTCAAGGCATGTACAATCACATTCCATTTCAGCATCTTCTCATTCAAAACAAACAATTATAAATTATAAAATAAAAATATGGACAAAAAAATTGAAAAAAATATGACATATTGAAATATCAATTATTTAAGGGTGAAAATCATTTTC
>NW_025854740.1:0-3241 GCF_002878395.1 Capsicum annuum
CCTTGATTCCTATAAGGCGTACCTTTTTAGTCGAGTTATTCCCTTTGATTCCTATAAGACGTACCTTTTAGTTGAGTCATTCTCCTTGATTCCTATAATGATATGACTTTCACAAAAGTCCTTTGATCATAAACTGGGGCAACATTTATTTCTTGTGTTTGGAACTTCACTTTTCTGGCAAATGAAATCTCTTCATAATAATCTTTGTTTGGGATAATTTTCTTTTTAGTTTTGATGTGATTTCAGGAGCTCGCCTGAAGAACAGGGCGAATAAATGAAAAGTCAAGCAACATGGTGAAGAAGTTGAAAGTCAAGCAACAAAGTGAAGAAATTGAAAGTCAACAGATTGAAAAATAGCAAGTCAGTAACCCGCCTGAAGAACAGGGTGAAGAAATTGAAAATCAAGAAGCAAGGTGAAGAAATTGCAAGTCAGGAGCCCGCTTGAAGAATAGAGTGATGAAACTTAAGTCAGGAGTCCAACAGAAGCTGTATAGATAGGGTTTTGTAATTTTATTTATAGTTTAACTTGTAATTTTTATTTTGATATAATGACAGAGCCGCGAACTGGAGCCTCGACGGGACCTCACTCGACTCTCCAACTCTGTCGTCCTTCTTTCTTTTGTTTCTTCCCTGAGAATAATGGTCGGGTCAAAATTCTTTCTCGTTGTCCACTTCTTTGTATGAAAACACTTTGTGTTTACATACAAAGAGGGGCATGATGTAGACACATAATTTTGTCCCACCCCAAAAGCATTTTTTCTATTGTTTACCTTATCCTATCGTGTACCCTCAACCATCTAATCATACCCCACAAAGATACAAAAATAACAAACTCCCTAACAAATCTTACCTTGTTCTAATCCTATCCTAACAACCTCTCCAATTAAAAGCGGACACCTTACCACCCCATTTCCCTATCCACCTCACCCTTACCCACGTACCACCCCACTCACATTTTTATCCTCACAATAACAAACTAAGAAGAGAGGACCCTTAGGAAGATTGAAGGAGTTTTTCTATTTTGGAATTGAATACATAAGGGGACCACACTAACATATATGGCAGATCCTCACAGAGCACTATAAACACCTAATTTCGTTCCTCCCCGATATCGTTTTTACCCATTTTAACTTTATCCTACCGTGTACCCTCACCTATGTAATTATACCCCGCAAAAATACAAAAAATAACAACTTAAAAACAAACTCCCTAACAAACTACCTAAACAATTTTATCCTATCCTAACCCCTTTTACACTCATCCTAACAACCTACCCAATCAAAATAAACCACCTCACTACCCTTTACCCAACCTCACCCCCTAAGCAGCCCCCCCTTCACATTTTTTTTAATTCCTTTTAACCAAAACAAAACGAAAAAAAGAGGAAGCTCACCATTAACGCACTCTCTCACAGAAGATACAGACACTCATCCTCACCATACACACAAATGGCAACACACACACAAGAACTATAAATCGCACACTACACACAGAAATGGAGGGATCGAGAGAAATAGAGTCACGGAGAGGGAAAACGTAGGATTTCGCGAGTGGGTTACTATTTCGATGATAGACTCACTAGAATTGCACCGGAATCATCTTTACTTCGCTGTCTTCGATCGGAAACGTGCCACAATCATCTTCAGGTTACCATCTTCAATCCTTTCGGGCCTTAAAAATCCTCAAATCCTACCTTTTCTTGTGATTTTTGCACGGGAACTCGCTGGAATCCACCCCCGTTCGTCAGTTTCTTCCCATTCGTAGTTCGTCAAAGCTCAGGGCTGCTGGGTTTTATTGTCCCATTGTGTTGTTGGGTTGGGTCGTCTATTGTCGTCCTTCGTCGTTGACATCGGGTCTTGGGGTTTCCAAAGTCAAATTGGGTCGACGTCCATGATCTGAATTTCGTATTAAGAATTTCCTTCCCATTGTTTTGGAGCAGTCCGATTATTATTTTGTTCATGCTAAGTTCATCGCTGTGGAGGTTCCCGTCAGAGGATTTTGGTTGCGGGTTTTCTTTATTATTGACGAAAACAAGTTCCTTCGAGGTCCAATTCTAACCTTCCCCTATTTTATTTCATTATTTGTTATATTTGATGCGTCGAATCGAATATTTGTGTGATTGGTTGATTTTTCTTGTTGTTGGTTAAGGATTGTTTAGTTGTTTCTTTGGTTGTGAATTACGTACATAGTGAAAGAAATCTCGTTTAAGAATTAAAATCGATGATTTGGGCGTCAGGATTAAAAATTGATAAAAATAAACTTGAGTTAGTTTTGATTTGTGGTTGTTGGTTTATTTCGAGACAAATATTAATGTTAAGAGTGATAAAATAATGCTATTTTGAAATGGATAGGTTAATGTGGATTTGGGTAGGCAAATTTAGGATTAAGTCTTTATTGTTGAATTTTTGAATGTGGAACTTGAATTGAATGGTTTGGTTTTAGTTTTTTTTTTGCATTGAAAAATGTATTCATTTGGACTGGGAATGCCCCGAAGTATCTGTATATATTTATTCACCGGGGAATTCTCCGATGTATCATGTTGCCGGAGGATGATCTTGAGGAATGCCCTAGGCATTGGGTAAAGCATAGTCTAGGATTAGTTTAGAATAGGATTTACATTTCCGCATTTTTTTGGAGGACTGCATAATTTGGACTGGACATTGTTTTGGATTTGTTTGTTTGATTGATTGTTCTATTTGTGTTTTATGTGGTTTATACATTCGTGGTGTCAAATTAGCTGATACGTTTCACCAAGACACCATGGTCGAACCACGGGATTGAGGGGTGCCTAACACCTTCCCCTCGATCAACAGAATTCCTTAGCCAGAATCTCTGTTCGCAGATTAGTTTCTTAGAGTCAAACTGTTTTGAAAAAGGATTTCTAAAGGTGACTTGGCACACCCGATTTATGTCAAGTGGCGACTCTGAATTTAATTGTAAAAGATCCTTTTTGGAACAAAATTTTCATATTTTTGTCATTTAATAATAAAAATCCTTTCAAACCGTAAAACAAATATTTTTGAAAAAAAAAAAGGGTGTGACAGCTCTGGCGACTCTGCTGGAGATTTTTCAGAATTCGAGCTTATTTTTTGGAGTTGTATCGGCTTAGTTTGATATTATGGGTGTGTAAACATTGTTTGTGTTATCGTTTGTTGTTTTTATTGTTGAGTGCCTACGTGCTCTTTATTTACAGTTTTTCTCTTATGTGTTATCGTTTTATAACTGGCATCATGTGCATAAC
>NW_025854741.1:0-4740 GCF_002878395.1 Capsicum annuum
AAACTGACACTGGCTCTAGGTAAACAACTAAATTGTCGGGTATTAAATACCCCTAGGACTCGATATCATGAAAATTAAAGAAGAGCATAGTCTTTAATAACATAACAATGTTCACTTGGTCATAATTTATTTATAGAGACATTCCATCAACCACTTGTAATGCATTAACTTGGACATGAATGGGGAATACATGTAAGCATGTTATAATGGCGTTATTTCATTCTCACAGATAATTTATCAAACACATAAGAATCATACTTGGTTCATTAAATCATAAATACTTAGGGTTAACATGGTTACAATAATCAACTTGCAAATTGAAGAGTTTATCATGAATATTATATAATTCAACACATGCTAGAATTAATTCTTGGAACTTGTAATCTAAATCATGGATTAAAACTCAAACAACATCATGAACACGAATTCAATCTAATTCCAACATGGAAAAATCATAAATTTTATAGTTAAAGGATTCTTGGGCTCCATGGAAGGTGAGGATCCATGGATGAACATCTAACATACCTTAATTTGATGAGTTCTTGGAGAAATTCTTGAGATTGACCTTGATTCTTGAGAGCAAGGGTTTGTTTTCTTGAAAGAGAATTATCTTATGACTTTGGTGAAAAGTGAATAATGAAGGTTTTACATGTTTTTAGGTCTTAAATCCCACATCTGGGCGGAATAAAATTATGGTAAAAGACTGTTTTAACCCTGGACGCAACTTTAATTTTTTGAGAAATTTTTCCGATTTGGACCCTTAGCGCGATGCGCTGCCATCATACCAAGCCACTGGAAAATGATGAATGGGAAATTACATGGTGGCTCAATGCGGTGGTATCGCGTTGCCACTTTATTTATGAACTGGAAGTGCACCGCGACATGGTGGAATCGCATTGGTACACTAGAAATTAACAATTGTGAACTAGGTATATGGCGCGACGTGCCAATATTATGGAGCAACACTATAAATTGATAATTTTTATTTTAACACACTCCACGACGCACTACTGGCCTTAATGACGATGTTTAATGACTGAAACTTAAAATTATCATAACTTCTTATTCGGTAGTCGGATTTAGCCGAATTTTTATCGTTGGAAAGCTAATTGAATTTTTAATGCAATTCCATTCTCAAATATTAAAATTAATAAGTATTTAAAAAAATTTATTTAGGATAACTCATGTACTAAGGGTTAATCCAAGCTAGAAAAATACGGGGTATTACAGAATTAATGAACAAAAAGAGTTATTCTCCCCAAGTTAACGGAAATTGTTTTTGCATGATGTGTTACCTTGCAAATGTAGTTGGTATGACGATACCATCAAGGTATGCCTAAAAGTGTATTGTGGTTCATTGAATAGGAATGTGTGGCAATTATTTTAATTGGGCTCCAATAAGGGTTGTGTAACTGAGTCGTGAAATAGGAGGTCCGAGTGACCGATACTAAAAATTTCATTTACCGATGCGAGGTTCAAAGTGACTAGGGAGGTTTGAGTTCCCCGTAATTCATTATTCGATCGGGTGCTTAAGTTACCTTAGTATATGTTGGAGGGTTCGAGTCCCATATGTGCATATATATGAGATTATTTTTAGGGTCATATGGCTACAGGAACTGGGGCCTGACTAGGGTGTGAGAGTTGGAGCCCATGTAGCCGATGGTACTATTATATGATGGTTGATCTACACAATCCAAGCTAAAGTTTTAAAAAGTATGTCAAGCCATGTTCCCTATCCCGGCATGTGATCTATATATTTATGTATATATATTTGATTATGTGTGTTGTCTTTTGAATAATTTTAAAACTATTGATCATATCATTATGTAATCCTTATCCTCGAGTTACATGCTAGCGTTCACCCTGCTAACCATTTTCAGATATTGTATCCCCATGCAATGCAGAAATTAGTTATACTTCTACTCATCCTACTCAGTGACTAGGTGATCTGCGGATAACTTTTGATTCAGACTGAAGTGGTGAGCTTCCATACTTTAGAGGACTCCATTTCATGCTATAGATTTCCTTATGACCTTACTATTCCTTTGGTCTTATTTTTGGCTATGGTCGAGAACATGTCCTAACTTAATATTATTTGGTTTTGATTAGAGGCTTTGACAAACTACTATGGGCATGGACGGTGTCAGTATTGGTACTAGTATTGGTATTGGCATTGATACTGGTATTGGTTGGTTTTGGTTATAGACTTATTATAATGTCTTTGAATTGATAATCTCTTATCTTGTTATATGGTAGAAATTTAGCCAACCTTGGGGTGTGGTGTGTGTGGGTTGGTTAGGTACAGGGGATGATCCCCAGTCCATGTGGGACTTCATATACCCATCATGGCCAGGCCCTAATTCTGGTTATGAAAATTGCAAATCAAATAAGTATTATGCTTACCAAGATATATCTTTTCATATCACTTGATAAATTTTTCTATGTCAGGATACTTAAATAAACATAATATTCAGATCCTCATAATCTTTTACAATATTATGCCAATATTGCATTAAAGATATCATTGATGACATATCATTTTGTATTGGTTCATAATGTGGCATAATATTTTGAAATCTCAGCACTTCATTATTTTCAGGTACTTAAACCTCTCATAAGGTTTCATGAAGTATTATCTCATAGACTCTGCAAGAGCATATTGCCTTTTTATTATGGTCATTCGCTTCTTATCTTTATCAAAGATTATTTTATTTGGAACTAATTGGTCTATCACGCTTTACATATGCGTATACTTTTTCCTTTAGAGACACATAATAGGAGAACTTGTAGCTTAAATATGATATTAAATTTGAGTCAACAAATGCTTCCGACATTTGACTTGAATTATCTTTTGAATTAGGATCTAATTATAATTTCTAGCATACTTCATAACTGCTTATAATCTCCCCCTTATGTTAAAAAAACTAACATATATCCTCCATCTTCTTTGAGTAATCCCTCTTTGTGTATCCTAGTATATTCATTAATCGTATATCGCTTATCAAAACTATTATATGGACAATGTGTGGTTCCTAAATCAGAACCAACTTTGAGAGGGAATTAATCATAATTTATTGGTTTGATGCATACAAGTACTTTTTGTGTAATATATCATATTTCAAACCAACACATGAAACTTTGCTCTTGTTTGCGATGGTTCAACTATTTATCGAAGGCATTCAATGCCAAACCAACATTATCAAGATGAATTGTCTTGATTACACAATATGAAAATTATGTTTTTAACTCAATTTTATCGAGCAAGAAACTTTATGAATGTTAAACTGCAGGTTGACAATAAATGTACATGTGATAATTTTATTGATGCATCTTTTCAACATATCATATTATTGGTGAACGGGCCTTTATTCACCTTTAATATTTTCCAAAATTTAGGGGATTCAATCCCAATATTAGTTGGTCCAACCAACTTCTCATGATAACTGAGAGAATTGTTGAAGAATCTTCTAGTTCTTCAATATGTATTCAATATGCACATCTTTGAAATGATACAATCGTTCATGTCAACTTATGAACTTTTAGACTAGTAAACTTCGAGTTTACCATGACATGTGCTTTCTGATTCAGTAAATTTTTTATTTATTATTATATGTATGAATTTTAAATTTACTACTTTAGAAGTAGATTTCAAAATAACTCTTTTCAACTATTCTTCCTCTTTCGGAGGTGAGTTATGATACTATCACAATCAAGCTCACATTTGTATTAATAAGCTTTACTAAATATTATCAAATTCACCTTAGGGAATGGATCTGTACTTATAAAAATTTTCATTCCTCGGAAATGAAATATAATTGTCCCTTAAGTATATTAAATTATGATATCTTATAACCTCTTTTAAAATATTGCTACTTCAGGAGCAAATCGAGGTATACATATATATAAAGAATTTTTCTCTAACATATCTTTCAGAGTTACCTTACTTCAAAGTAATTACTATTTCATGAGCTTTGAAGTACTATGAAGTTTAACTTTTTGTCTTCTTTTAGACATATAATGCACTGCTACCACATTCACTCTAGGGAATGGAGCATATTTAATGATACCTATTTCATGACTTTTCATCAAAAATATATTATTTTGCCTTAGCCATCATTATATCATCAACATGGTATATTGAGATTCAAACTCAACGTCTTATCCATATAAAAGCATCTTAGACATAAATCAATGGGACTTGAACCCAACATCTTATCATCAATACATCAAGACTTTAACATGATGCTTTACCCTTTTAATAAGATTGATGCATTACTTAGAGATTTGTTTTATCTCTAAGTATATTTATTTGTAATTGCAGTAAGTTGATGAAATGATCCACTTTCGATGGTCATCTTTCCTTTACTGTCTAAGTGAATAGATCCACTCTACTGAATAACAAGCAAAATTATTGCTTCCGCATACTAGCACCAAATCTGTCAAGTAATAATTAAAATACTAAATAAAGAATAAGCAAAAGATTCTCATTGTTTACCTGTGATAGACACCTCATTTAATTTGTCTCATAACTTATTTTACTTATTCAATATACATATATCTTAAAGAATTGTAAAAACATATACTTAATTCCATTCACTTGATTTCTAGTAATGCATGAATCTCATCGTCGCCCCCTAGGGCATTCATATTTTTGTGGACTTAATTTCAACAAAATATTATAGGCTCGTACTGAAAACGTGTTATTAAAAATAAATTAAAGAAGAAGAATAGAGAGAAGAG
>NW_025854742.1:0-1371 GCF_002878395.1 Capsicum annuum
GGTTGGTAAATGAAAAAATATTTTTCAGAAAATACATTTTAGTGCTTCGCTAAAGAGTAGAAAATACTTTTTAGAAAAATAATTCTTGACCCTGAAAAATATTTATTTTTAGGGTGTGCTCAGCATGGAGGAGGAAAATAAGATGTTTCTTACATATATTCTTGTGTTCGTTACGCAAGTAGAAAAATATTTTTCTAAAAGTATTTGTATATATTTAATAAAAAATAAAGAGAACGAATAGGATAAGAAAGGTTGGGCAAGAAAAGAATTTTGAAATATTTTTCAAAAACCAAATTAAAAACAAATTGTTTTCCAGAGAAGGGGGTTGGTGGGTGGGGCGGTGTAAGAAAAAGTTTTAATTTTTTTTAAAAAAATTATTTTGGAGGGAGGGGGGGGGATAGTAGGGGTGGGATTCAGTGTAGGGGAATAAGGGAGGGGTAAGGAAAAACATTAAAAAAATTTTAAAAAAGAAATTTAAAAGTTTTAATTTATTTTTGAGAGGGAAAAGGGCTGGTACAAGTAAGGGGTTGGTTAAGAGGTAGGGTAGAGAAAAGTTTGATTTTAAAAAAATTAAATATTTTTTTAAAGGGGATGGGGTAGGAAAAAAAAAGAAAAATATTTTTTAAAAAAATTAAACGTTTTTTGGATAGGGGTGGTAGGGGATTGGAGGTTGGAGTAGGGGTGGGTGATTTCGAGAGTTTTATGAACATTTTAACTTAAGATTGAGGTTGAAAGAGAGTTTTGGAAAATATTTTTCTTACAAGAGAGTTCCTCCCGAAAGGGAAATTGACTTCAGAATAGACCTTCTCCCAGATACTCAGCCTATATCTATTTTGCTATACAGAATGGCTCCAGCTGAACTCAAATAATTGAAAGAACAGTTGAAGGATCTCTTAGATAAGGGATTCATCAGACCCAGTATCTCTCTGTGGGGTACACCTATTCTATTCATGCGTAAGAAAGACGGTTTTCTCAGAATGTGCATAGACTACCGTAAGTTGAACAAGGTCATAGTCAAGAATAAATATCCACCTCCTAGAATCTATGACTTGTTCAACCAACTTTAGGGTGCCAGTTACTTTTCCAAGATAGACCTCAGATCAGGCTATCATCAACTTAGAGTTAGAGAATGTGATATTCTGAAAATAGTTTTCCGAACTCGGTATAGTCACTTCAAATTTCTAGTCATGTCCTTTGGTCTTACAAATGCCCCACAACCTTCATGGACTTGATGAATTGAGTATTCAAGAAGTACTTGGACATGTTCGTTATAGTCTTCATTGATGACATTCTTGTTTATTCTCATAGCGAAAGAAATCATGTAAACCATCTCAGCATATTGCTTCAGACTCTTAGAGCTCATCAGTTGTT
>NW_025854743.1:0-1660 GCF_002878395.1 Capsicum annuum
CCACACTAAGCCGCTCCCCAGCCTCCCTGAGGTAGCCCGGTCGATTTCAAGCCAAAATTACGCCTAACCCACCTCGCAAACCGTGGGCTATAGCACACCGATTTGGTCCCAAAACGGCCCATTTGCATTTTTTCGCTCGTTTGACCATCCAAAGCACATAGAAAACCAAAATGGCCCACACTAGGCCGCTCCCCAGCCTCCTTAGGGCAGCCTAGTCAATTTTTGGACAAAAAATCATGCCCAAACATCAAGCCTACCTCGAAAACCGTGGGCTATAACATATCGATTTATCCCCAAAATGGCCCGTTTGCGCCATTTCGATCGTTTGACCACCCAGACCTTACAAAAAACCAAAATGGCCCACATTAGGCTGCTCCCCAAACACCTTGGGGAAGCCCGATCGATTTTCAGCCAAAATCACGCCCGAACCCCGAGCCCACCCCAAAAATTATGGGCTAAAACACACCGATTTGACTCCAAAATGGCCCATTTGCGTCGTTTCGCTCATTTGACCACCCAAATTGCACATAAAACAAAAATGACCTACACTAGGCCGCTCCCCAGCCTCCCTGGGGTAGCCCGATTGATTTTCGGCCAAAACCACACCCAAACCCCGAGCCCTCTCCAAAAATCATGGGCTATAGCACATCGATTTAGCCCCAAAATGGCCTGTTCCGGCTGTTTTGCCAGTTTAACAGCCCAAACCACATAGAAAACCAAAATGGCCCACACTAGGCTGCTCCCCAGCTTCCCTGGGTCAGCCCGATCGATTTTCGACCAAAATCACGCCCGAACCCCGAGCCCACCCCAAAAATCATGGGCAACACACCGATTTGGCCCTAAAATGGCTTGTTCGCGTTGTTTTTCCTATTTGGCCACCCAAACCTCATAGAAAACCAAAATGGCCCACACTTGGCCGCCGCCCAGCCTCCCTATGCAGCCCGGTTGACTTTCAGCCAAAACCACGCTCGGTCCCCGAGCCCACCCTAAAAATTGTAGGCTATAGCACACAGATTTATTCTCAAGCTCATTCACGCCGGTTTGCCCGTTTGACCACCCAAACCGCACAGAAAACCAAAATGGCCCACACTAGGCCGCTTTCCAGCCTCTCTGGGGTAGCCTGGTGGATTTTCGACACAAATCATGCCCGAACCCCAAGCTCACCCGAAAAAATATGGGCTATAACACACCGATTCGGCCCCAAAATGGCCCGTTTGCCGTTTTGCCCATTTAACCACCCAAACCACACAGATAACAAAAATGGCCCACATTAGGTTGCTCCCCAGCCTCCCTGGGGAAGCCCGATCAATTTTTGGCTTATATCACACTCGAACTCCAGGTTCACCCCAAAAAATCGTGGGCTATAGTACACTGATTTAGCCCCCTTATGGCCTGTTTGCGCTGTTTCGGCTGTTTGACCAGCCAAACCGCATAGAAAACCAAAATGACCAACACTAGGTCGCTCCCCAGCCTCCCTGGGGCAGCCCGATCAATTTTTGGTCAAAATCGCGCCAGGACCCCAGGCCCACCCCAAAAAACTGTGGGCTATAGCACACCAATTTGTCCCCAAAACGGTCCGTTTATGCCGTTTCACCCGTTTGACCACCCAAAGCGCACAAAAAACTAAAATGGCCCACACTAAGCCGCTCCCCAGCCTCCC
>NW_025854744.1:0-1035 GCF_002878395.1 Capsicum annuum
CCTGAATTGTGTATGACAAGTCAGTATATATTTCTAACTTGCATTATTCTAGGTCCTCGTAATCCAAAAGTTTTGATTGATGTATATCTGCAGCCATTGATTGATGAGTTGAACTTATTATGGCATGAAAGTGTGGAAGCATATGATGTATCAATGAAACAAAACTTTAGATTGCGTGCTACTTTGATGTGGACTACTTTGTCGGACATCTACTTCGTGTCTTTACACGGGGATGTTGTTGTTTATCCTATGTTTTCAGTGTGGTTTAGAGAATATGTAAGTGTAGCTTAAATATTTAACATAATTTACACTTTTGTTCAGTCTTATGTATATTTAAATTCTAACTTTTCTTCAACTTTTTATAGGTTCATAATCCACTTAATTATGACCCAAATGGTCAATTTTTACGTGATATAGCTTGGGGACCTAATGCTAAAGTCAGAAAGTTTTTTAAGTACTCTGTCAATGGGTACAAATTTCATACAGAAGAGTTCTCTAAGGTCAAGAAAACTAATAATAGTAGGGTTTAGGTGAAAGGTGATGGCGGTGTTGATTATTATGGTGTGCTTCACGAGATTTTAGAATTTGATTATCATGTTGGTTGGCCAAAGTAAAATTTGGTTCTCTTTTGGTGTAAATGGTATGATCCTACGCCTAGGTTAGGTACAAAGGTGCACTCTCAATACAAAATAGTCAAAATTAAGCGTACAGGGAATATGGACTCTATGATCAATTTGTCATTGCACAAAACATGAAACAAGTGTATTACGCTCCTTATCCTTTGTGTAAGAATAAATCTGAATGGCGGGTAGTTATAAAAACAAAGCCTGTGGGTGGAGTTGAAGTAGAGGATGCATTGGATGTAACGTATGAGAATGATATTTCAAGTGTTGAAGAAAGGGTGGATGATGAATTAGCAGGTAAGTTGCAGCATAGCAAAGGCCTATATGAAGAATTTGATCCTTCTTAACTTAGATTGATTGTTAATGATTATGGAGAAGGAACATCCGGGGAAAATGACGAGGAAGGTCTAAC
>NW_025854745.1:0-1689 GCF_002878395.1 Capsicum annuum
GGCATGAGTCAGTTATACAATTCGAGAAGTGTTGTATTTTTATTACTTTAGTTGTATTGAGATTGGGTAGTTAGGAGTCATTAACCATCTATCTGAAGTCAGTACCAGTAGAGCCTTCATAGACGGTCGGTAGAAGTTGATGTATTCAGTTTCAGTTTCATTTGTAAAAGTAGAGTTGTAATCTTGTAAAGTTCAATTTTATATTGATCAAGTTCAGAGAAGTTTTATATTTTCGCTAACTTTATATAGATTTAAGCTTTTTATCCAGTTATTTATGAGTTATGCCAGTAGAAGGGTTTGCTTGGGGTCACTTGCACCCCTAAGCACCGTGTGACATCACGGGAACCAAATTTTTGGGTGTTACAAACTTGGTATCAGAGCATAGAGTTCAAGTGTCCTAGGGTGTCTATGAAGTCGTGTCTAGTAGAGTTTTGCAGAACGGCACAGAGACGTCTGTACTTTTATTTGAGAGGCTACAATACATTTAGGAAAGGTCTCCATTCTTTCAAGTCTTAGATCGTGCTATAGAAAGGTTCGTTGAGAAACTTATATAGATCCTCATCTTACCCTATTCGGGGCATCCCTGCCTTATTTTCAAGGTATTAGAGACAGTCAAACTCAATTCTTTGTAGATAGTACTTTCTTAACCAGTCCCCACCGATAGTTATGAAGTTGTAAATGAGCTAGAAAGTAGCTTATTAGTGCCTTATCATGCTTTGCTTATAAACTGTGCAATAAGCCCAAGTCAGTTGCGCTTCCAGATTTCCTTCTCAGAATCCATATTGATAATCTATACTTCCTTATCTATGTACTGTTCCTGAGGTAACATGATCAGCGAGTTCCAATTTTCTCCCTCTGATAATGCTTTTAGACTTACAAGAGAGAAATTTCAGAAGTCTCACAAAGTGGCCTGAGAAGAGCTTACCAAAGTGTTACAAGTTTCCTAAGTTCAATGTTATTCCCTCTCCCTTATGATTCTTTTAGTTAAGACAGAGTAAGATATGTATTCTTAGATTATCAAATGATTGTATGGAGAGCTTCTATCTCTTATAACCTCGTTATCTTGATGATGTTGGAACTGAAATTCTAGTGAAGCCATGTGGGGCTTTTTTGATTCACTAGCATAATTGCTTTGTTATCCATCTCAAATTCTTTTTCAAAATGCAAATCAAAGACTAGTGAAGCCGGGTGAGGCCTATTTTGATTCACTAGCGACTCCTTGTGTATCTTATTCCTCGTGCTGGTTAGAACTGGTTTAGAGGTATTGTGGCAAGAAAGGGTAGAAAGTGTGATTTATTAAAAGTATGTATAGCTGAGCCTTTTGCATGTGATCGAGTTAGTGATGAAGTGATATTGTTCTTGTGTGTCAGCTCATGGAAGAAAGAGAAAGAGTTATTGGTCGAGATAAATAATGGTTTGCTTAAGGTATGAAAAGAGTTATTGACGGTGTGTTGCACAAGATAAGTTATGGATGATGATACTTAGTGGATGAGTGTTGTTAACTTAGATGCTCCTGAGATTGCAAGGAAAAGTTTAGTTGAGGCTTAGAGAGTTATGAACTAAGTTAAGTTGTGTATGAAGGATAGATAGTAATGATGGGTAGAATAAGGGCGTGTTGATGGATTATAAATGAGAGAGGCCATATGATTATGACCAATTATTATTATTAGGGGGTTTAAGTGGACTAGT
>NW_025854746.1:0-3841 GCF_002878395.1 Capsicum annuum
GTTATTATTTGGATCGAGTTGTGGGTTAAATTAGAATTATTTTGGGGTGAGATTGAAATAAATTAAATTAAAAAAAAAAGACAAATGAACAGGATTGTAACACGTGTCTTGCCGTTAATGAGAAGGGTATATATGCACATTTTCATTAAAGGCAAGAGTATATTTGTACCTAAAGTATGAGGGGAGTATATCGGTACCATTTATCAAAGTTTAGGGGTATATATGTACCTTCTCATTAACGACAAAGGTATATTTGTACCTAAAGTATGACAGAGGGTATATTTGTACCATTTATCAAAGTTCAGGGGTATATATGTACCTTTTTATTAACGACAAGGATATATTTGTATCTAAAGTATGACGGAGGGTATATCTGTAACATTTATTAAAGTTCAGGGATGTATTCGTATCTGTTCCGTTTACTCTAGGAAAAAGAGTCAAATTTATCCCTCTACTTTAAAAAATTGGCTAAATATATTTCTTATTATATTTTGGGGTCAAATTTACCCCCGCTATCATACTTTGAGGCCAAATTTATTCTTCTACTTTGAAAATTGGCTAAATATGTCTTTTATCATACTTTGATGCCAAATTTATCACGATGTCATACTTTGAGGTCATATTTACTCTCGTTATCAAGAAAATTTTCACATATACCCTTCCTTTAATAAAAAAAAATTAAATTAACGTTAAATTATCTATTTTTTAAAAATAAATCACACTCAAATCTAATCTGCCCAACTTGACCCACAAAAATACACAAATAAATATACCTCTTGTAGTTCTGTTAGTCAAATTTTTCCAACGAGGTTAAGCTACTAGATATTTATATTGTGAGCTTATGAAAATTTGATCTGCATTAGTGCAAACACTATAAAATATACTCCTCTCTCATTTCATGAACCTGCATTAGTGCAAAACTCATGAAAAATGACACTTGACGATCAAATGCAATAGATAAGGCCCACTGAATATTTCTCTACATGATTGAGGTAAAAGGCCTCCCTATGTGCCAATTGTGACATCTCTGCATTCATATGTGTTTATAAGCATTTTGATCGATACAAATCTTTCATCATGTTATTTACTCAAAAAACTTTTTCACTGATTTTAGAATTTAGCTGCACATAAAATTACACACTAAATTTTAAAATTTAAACATAACTGAACAGGAGCAGAGTTTATAATAGACATTTTCTAGTCACACGTTTTTACGTTATTTCATTTTATTTTAGTTTTTGTTCATTTATAAACAACCGCCAATGTTGCACGTTGAAAGAGAAGTATTTTGTTCGTTGAAAAAATTCAACCAACAAAATTAAGAAAGGGGTATATTTATTTGTGTATTTTTTGCGAGTCAGATATGATAGATTAGATTGAAGTGTGATCTATTTTTTAAAAATGGATAATTTAACGTTGATTTTGACTTTTCTGTTAAAGGAAGAGTACATGTGAAAAATTTCTTAACAATGAGGATAAATATTATCCCAAAGTATGATATCAAGGGTAAATTTAGTCCTAAAGTATGATGAAAGGTATATTTAATCAATTTTTCAAAGTGGAGGGCTAAATTTGATCCGAAAATACAATAACGAGGGTAAATTTTTCCCCAAAATATGATGGAAGGATATATTTAGTGAATTTTTCAAAGTAGAAGGGCAAATTTGATCCTTTACCCTTTATTTTATTAAGTAGGTGTTTGGTCATGAAAATCAATATGTTTAGAAGTTCGAACTGAAATTGGAGTTGAAGTTGTGTTTGATTTTAGGAAAAAAATTTAGACTTTTGGAAAGACTTTTGTAAAGATAATTTTATACCCCCAATTTTTAAAATCTATCAAAATCATTCAACTTAACTAATTTACCTACAAGATACAACCAAATATGAGAGGAGACAATAATACTGCCTTTGTTGTTGATGCTGCATAAAGAGTCCCAAGAATGAACGGATTAAGATTCTATTGTATCATGAGGAAATTTTGAGGAAGAAAAAATTGAAGTTACCTTCAATTTTGAGGAATTTATTTGATGGAAGTAGGAAGAAGTGGGTAATGTAGTAGTTAACATTTAACTCCGGTTATTGATTGAAATTAATAGTGTATTTTTATAAAAATAATACTAAAGAGTAAAACATCTAGTACCCTTTTGAAATATGACCAAATTTGCTATTACACACTCTAACTTTACTAGGGTCCTAATACCTCAAACTAAATTTTAGTGTATTTCTGTCAACATTTTTAGCTGACGTGACACCATTTATCAATCATTTTAAATGACATGACACCATTTGTCGACCTTTTTAGATGACTGGCACCTTTAACGTGGGTCCTACTTTATATAATAAAGGTGGCATGTCAGTACAAAAGGGTTATAAAAATACGCTAAAATTGAGTTCAGAGGGTAGTACATTTCCTGTGAAGTTGGAGTGTGATGTAGCAACTTTGGCCATAATTCAGGGGGTTATGGGATGTTTATCTTAAAAATAAATAAAGTTGAAATTGAAGTTCGAAAAAAGTGAAAACAAGTAACATTTGTTTTCACTTTTCTAAAAATAATTTGAAATTGGATTTAAAATTCTCTTAGCCAAAAATCTCAATTTTCACTAAAAAGTGAAATAATTTTTCAGAGAAAAGTGATTTTTTTTTGTGTGTTTAAATGGGTCCTAGTACTCCCTTCGTTTAAAAAAGAATGACCTATTTTGACTTGACACGAAGTTTAAGAAAATAAAGAAGACTTTTGAATCTTGTGACCTTAAATTAAAGTTGTATCAAAATGCCCTTTAATCTTGTGGTCTTGAACAAGTCATGTGAAAAGTTGAAATTAAAGTATTGCCAAAAAATAAAAAATTCATTTTTTTTAAACGAATTAAAAAATAGGTCATTTTTTTTTTAAACGGAGGGAGTAAAAGTTTGTAAAAAAAGTATAATATATTGTCACAAAACTATTTAAAAAATATAATACAATATTTGTTGATCAAAATTTTTTTAATAAAAAGGTGAAATTAAGCATGAGTTGTAGTGTACTATATTTTGATATAATCTTCTTATATAGTATAAAAGATTCTCATATTGAGCATGCATTTCTCAATCAGATGTCTGAGTAATAATATTGACTATATATTTTGTTTACATATAAAATAAATGATTGATAAAATATAAACAATAATTTTTTTAACAAAACATAAACTTATGGGTCATTTTTGTATTTGAAAAAATCTCAAATCATAATATGAAATTCCCAAATAACACTTTTTGGAGAATTTAAAATTTCATCTCATGATATGAAATTGCATGTCCAAACTCTGATTTCATCTCATGATTTCAAATCATAAAGATGAAATAGCATGTCCATACACCTACTCCAAATAATTTCGTATTATAATTTCTGTAACGCCCCGCAACCGGGTCTCGAAACGTCACATGGTGCTTAAGGCTACAAGTAGCTCCAAGCTAACCCTTTGAGCCTTCTACTTCATATATTAGCTTACTTAGAGATAAAATGCATGAACTCAACACCGTGACATGATAGAATGAGAAATATGAATGAAATACTTGGTCTGAACAAACTACAACTCAAGGAAAATCTCGAAGTGTTGATAATCTGATGACTACTCTAACAAACCTCTACTACTCCAAACTAGAGAGCCATTGGAACAGGTCCCCAACTGACTCATACTCAACTGACAAGAATTAATCAACTACTAAATAAAATTGGAAGTCTGAGAATAACCGGGCCCCAAAACATGATGACTCACCACGACTGATATGTAGATAGGAGTGCTCGAAAGGATCACTGGTGAGGCTGAGACTGAGCACCTGAACCTACATTACGAGAATATATGG
>NW_025854747.1:0-4879 GCF_002878395.1 Capsicum annuum
TGGCATTTAATAGACATGTGATTTCCAAGGCTGGTATTATGGTATACCCAACTAAGATTAAGGCGATTCATAATTAGGATATGCCTATTTCTCCAACGGAGGTTCATAGTTTCATTGGGTTGGTCGATTATTACAAATGCTTTGTTGAGATTTTATGACTTTTTCAGCCCCTATGACTAGATTGACATGGAAAGAAGTTCCTTTTCGATGGTCTAATGAGTGTGAGTTGAGCTTTGGAAAGCTCCATGATTGTCTTACTTCTGTGCTAGTATTATCTCTTGCTATTGAGAGTGAGGGATTCACCGTGTTTTGTGATGTCTCTGGTGTTAGTCTTGGTTGTGTTTTGATGAAGTAGGGTCATGTTATTACTTATGCTTCTAGATAGCTTAAGGTGCATGAGCATAACTACCCCACTCATGATTTGGAGTTGTTGGTGGTAGTTTTCGTGCTCAAGATTTGGAGGCATTATTTGTATGGTGTGCATTGTGAGATTTTCACTAATCATTGTAGCCTTTAGCATCTTATGACCCCGCGAGAGTTAATGCTCGCTAATGTAGATAGATGGAGTTCTTAAATGATTATGATGTTTCTATTGTATATCATCCAGGTAAGAAAAATATGGTAGTGGATGCCCTGAGTCATGAAGCAGTGAGTATAGGTAGTTTGGCATGTATATCAATTTCTAAGAGGCCTATGGCATGGGATATCTAGATATTCCATCAATCCTGATACAACTAAGATATATAGAGATTCGAGATAGAATTACTGCTGGGATACGATGAAGAAAGATGTGGCAGATTTAGTGGATCATTGTCTATGTTGTCAACAAGTTAAGGTCAAGCATCAGTGTCAAGGTGGATTGACCTAGAGGTTACCCATTCTCGAGTGGAAATAGAAAAGGATTACGATGGATTTCATTAGCAGTTTGTCTCATACTCCCCGTGGTCATGATCATTTTTGAGTTATTATGGAGAGTTTGACCAATTCAGCATATTTTATTCCTATTTAAATGACCTTCAGTGCTTAGAGATTAGCCCAACTTTATGTTCAGGAGATAGTGTGTTTGCCTGGGGTGCCTGTTTCTATCATATCAGACAATGGTTCTGTATTTACTTTGAGATTTTAGAGAGCATTTTAGGAGGAGTTAGGTACTCGAGTGAATTTGAGTACAACCTTTCATCCACAGATAGATAGTCAGTCCTAGTAAATAATTCAGGTTCTCGTGGATATGCTCCGAGCCTATGTTATGGATTTTGGAGGACAATGGGATCAATACTTAGCATTGGTAGAGTTTTTTTATACCAATGGCTATAATTTGAGATCTAAGATAACACCTTATGAGTCCTTGTATAGTAGGAGATGTTATTCTCATATATTGTGGTTTGAGACTTATGAGGTAAGACCTCATGGTAAAAATTTGCTTCAGACTCATTGGATAGAGTCAGGGTGATTTAGGATAGGTTGAGAGCAGCCCAAAGTAGGCAAAAGGCCTATGCCGACCTTACACTTCATACCTTGAGATTTGTAGTTTGTGTCTATGTGTTCCTTCATGTCTCGACTATGATAGGTGTGATGAGGTTTGGAAGGAAGGTTAAGTTCATCCCTCGGCATATCGTTCCTTTTGAGATTCTCCGTGTAGTAGGTGAAATAGTCTATGAATTAGCTTTACCTCGATATTTTGTAGTTGTTCATCCAGTTTTCCATGTCTCCATGTTGCAAAAGTACATTCTTGGCCCGTATCATGTGCTAAGGTGGGACTCAGTCCAGTTAGATGGGCAGTTGGCCTTTGTAGAGGTTCCTATGCTTATTTTGGCTAGTGATATATGGCAGTTGCGTACTAGAGAAATTCAATAGTTGAGGTTCATTGGAGGAACCTCCCAGTGGAGGAGGATACCTGGGAGATCGAAAGTTTGTTACGGGCCTAGTATCCTCACTGTTCGATACTTCAAGTACATCCCTAACTTTAACTTTTCGTGATAAAAGTTCCTTAGTAGTGGATATTGTAATGACCCTTTAGGTAATTTTCCATATTCCCACTTATTTTCATCGTTAGAGCTTTTTCATAGTTTCCCCAAGTTATTTATGACTTGCTAGAACTAATAGTTCGGTTATCAAGAAGTTCATTTGGTTTTAGGGCAAATTTCCTGTTTAGAAATCTTTGTCGATTCCTAATGGTCGTCGAGTGAAAATTTCAGTAAAATAATTTTGGATGTAAATTCAACTGCTCCAGCAACTCTAGAATATAAATTTTAGTCTAGGTAAACCCTTGGATCAGATCCCACTGCACCTGAGCTCATTTCAATCCATAAGTCGAAAAGTAAAAAATTAGAAGATATGGTTGTGGGACCCACAAGTTGCTTAATAACCTCGGATGGAGAATCCAACTTTACCAATGCGTCCAAAACGTTGAACTTAGTGGGGTTACATAGTTTGTTTGTAAAAAAACAGAGTCTGAATGACTCCGACAGGGCAAAAACAAGTTTTGAACTTGCGGGCCCTTTTTAGCCGCGTATAAAAATGCCCCTTTATAGAGATTTGGGTATTTTTCACTTCTCTTTAAACTCTAGCATCCCTAGAATCATATGTTGACTTAAAATTTAGTCTTGGGGTGGATTAGAATCTCGATTAACATTTATATATATATATATATATATATATATTCATGATTTTGGACGGATTTGAGGTAAGAATCCTTCCATGTTATACTCTAATTTCTTGAATTTTTTATCAAACCCTCAAATGGCTTGAGGATTGATTTTATCCCTAAATATGGTTTTTTTTCAAAAAGTTCTTGAGGGCTTTAAATTCCTAATGGTATTTGAACATTGAGTTGGTCTCGGAAACTTGATTTCCATTTGTAGGACCTACTAGGGGTTTTTGGTGTCGTTTTGGATCCGAAGCATAATGGTGCAATACAGGTGTTATTTTTCTCATAATAATCCATAGATTATGTTTCTGATATCGTGGATCATTGGAGATGCTTCGAGAAAAGGAAAAGCGAGATTATTGGTTCGTGAGCTATATTTGTATTCAAGGAAGGTTAGGTTTGCTTTTGTTAGATTGAGCTTTATTATAGTTTGATTTTGATATCTTGTTGAGATTGGGATGTGTTTTAGGCATTGGTATGATAAATGTTATATTTGGGATTAGTTGAACTACTTAGGTCATTGAACTTGTATAGTGTGGAGGTTGTATTATAGATTAGAACCTAGTCTAGTTGGACTTGTTATCTTATGAGTAGTATGACAATGCTTTAGTTGTTGTAATTAGATGGGAGTGACCTTGTTCACTCACACTAAGAGTAATTTGACCCTAGATATGTTTGGTTGTGAAATTCTCCTTATTTGCCTTAAATAAACTAAGAGCAATACTTCAGGAAGAATTTTACCATAGAACTAGTAAAACCTTTAAGACATTATGTAGATGAATTAGTCTAGTCCCGGAAATAAGTTAGACTTGAATGGATATTTTGGGATGTCAGAAGCGGAACGTGACCACATTCAGCTTAGATTATGTAAATTCTTAGTAACCTAGATATTTGTTAAACACCTAGAATATGCTTTTGGGAATGTGATGGTTAGACTTGGTAGATGGGTTATTCACGATGTTGGCTTTGGAAATAATATGTATGTTGCTTGTCATCTTTTGAAATTGTTAATTAGCAATGGAAAGTATTGTAAATTGAGCCTATGACTATGCTATTACTTGAATTCTTGGCTTGTTGTTACTTGAACATTGGATAATGCTATTACACATATTTTGTTCAAGTCTAGTGACTAAACTAATGTTTTTGTAGAAGAATCCCTTAATCATTGTATTATGAATCATGCATATAAAGGGGGAATCTAGAAGTATAATCATGTCTAGTTATTGACCATGCTAATAATCATGTTAAGCCCGATAATATTTGAAGTGTTCTTGTCATATGTATATACATGCTCATGCACCTACAAATATATTGCATTGATAATAAATGGCACGATGTTATGATATGTCCTTCTTACTTCTTTTACATTCTATTCTTTATAGGCTTGCACTAGTTATTAGTTTTTCTATATATATATACACACACATATATATATACATATATATATATATATATGTATATTGATGTGATGGTGAATATATTGATGATATGATGATGTCCTGCGAATCCGGAGGATATCTTGATGTTATGATAATGGCCGGTAAAATCGGAAGAGGTATTGATGTAATGATGATGCTCGGTGAATCTAGAGGATATGTTGATGATGTGATGATACCAGGTAAATTTAGAAGAGGTATTGATATTATGATGATACCCGGTGAATTCGGAGGATATTTTAATATTATAGTGATGTTATGTATGGTAAGCATGTGTAAAAATATAGGTATATACATGGTTGTTCCCTTGTATGATTAATTCTTTGTGTGCATGTGGGATAAGATGTTTCCTTGGAAAGTGTCTATAATTCTCTATCATTAATCACTAGTTAAGTGGCATGGTTCTTTTATATATTAAATAGTTAATAGAAGTACAAAATGTTGACTAGTGAGTCAAGACTAGTTGGTATGTGTAATTATTCGTAGAATTAAGGAATCACCTAGTAAATATCTTTGGCTTGAATAAATGGTAGGGTTATGGGATTTCGTCTCTTGAAATAAGTTATGTGATAACTAGTTGTTTATGTAAATTGGTTATATTACTTGATGGCTAGAATGCCTAGAATACTAGTTGGTGAACCTCGTTTAGTTAAATGTGGAAATTAGTACCTATGCTTGTTAAATGTCTAATGGTAATAATAGACCTAGCATTGTCGATGATTTGTGATATTGATGCCTAGAAGGTGATATCGTGGGTTGCTTAAGTGTTGACTTAGAGATTTATGGTGTTAACAAA
>NW_025854748.1:0-5142 GCF_002878395.1 Capsicum annuum
TCAATGACTTGCCTTATGGTGTACGGTAGATAGCGGTCCTCTTATTTTGGCAAATAGAAATTCAAATAGAAAATAAATGGCAAGTTGAAACGAATGGACGAAGTATAAAGTTAAACAAGTAGACATACACATCATACATGACAATCTCACGTGAATTGTCACGCAGATGCAATGTAAGATGGGTGTATCTTTCTGTTCAACTTTATATCAATTTAAGTGTCTCCTTATGCATATCCAAAGTTGAATATAAATGTCAACTAAGTTCGTTTTAAATGACACAGTATGTATTATTGTCAAATTTTATTTTTTTACAGTTCATTTTCCTATTTTGGACCCCTCTCCCCTCTCTACCCCCAACCACCCCAACCCCACCCCTCTATATACATCTATAAATTATAGTCATTTCTACCCATTTTATTCTTATTTTTTAATTACAGTCATCACTCAATATGTTTCTCAAAGCATCGATAGATGGACGGAGGGAGTAATTCATAATTTGTATTTTGTAGTATACCATGCCCTACCCCTCTACCCCCACCCTCCCCACCATACATATGTATATAAATTGAACATTCTTTTCACCTCAAAAAAAAAAAAAATCTCCTCAAAATCCCCCACTTTGCTTGAACTTTCAAAAATTGTACTAAAAAATTCAATTATTTACAGGTAGACCCTCGATTAATTAAATTGATAATTAGCTTCAGTTAACTATAGAAAATTACAAGACTATACAAAGTTTTAATTAATATTTATGTTATTAAGTAACATATAACGGAATATCATGTTTGTGCCAATTTCGTGACAAATATGTGATTAGATCTTCATTTCAATTATAATATTGCGACAAATTTGTGATAAATTGTTATTTTCATCTTAATATATGTGAAATCATAATGTCCATCACAATTTCGGTAAATTCTATCACAAATCCTTCTCACTTCCGTCACAATTTAATATTTTTCTTGTAGTGACACAAAATATACAAAATGAGCAACAAAGTTCTCTCTTCGTTGAATCATGTTTTTCAAGTCTTGCAAGTTTTTAAAAATTATATGGTGTAAAATATAAAATACAATCAGTTAAAATATTAATACTTATAGTTAATGAAAGTCAGTATACAAAAATCTTCATTAACGGCTTACCTTATGGTGTATGGTAGATAAAGCCCCTTCTATCTCTAGAAGTCAAAAATTTTCTAGAATATTTAAGTTTCCTTTTTTACAATTATAGACTTTAAAGGTAGTTTGCGATATCTCGTGTCGCCGCTGGATTGCACTCATATTATTTACTACTAGGCTTCAAATCGATCGTGACCCCTGTAATGACCCTTCAGGTCATTTTTTATATTTATGCTTATCTTCACCGTTTGAGCTTCTCTATAGCTGCCCCAAGTCATTTATGACTTGTTGGGACCGACGGTTCGGTTACCGGGCAGTTTGTTTGATTTTTAGCGTTAATTTCCCATTTAGAAGTCTTCGTCGATTCCAAAAATAGTCGCCGAACGAAAACTTCAGTAAAATGATTTTGAATGCAAAATTTTGATTATGCCAGTAGCTATGTAATATTGATTTTAGGATAGGTAAACTCTTGATTTAGATCCCACAACACCCGAGCTCATTTTGACCCATTAGTCGAAAAGTCAAAAAATCAGAATATATGGGTGTGGGACCCACAAGTAGCCTAAATAACCTCGGGTGGAAAACAAGACTTCACCAATGCATCCAGAATATTGAATTTAGTGGGATTACATAGTTCGTTTGTGAAAAACGGAGTTCGAATGAGTATGGGAGGTCAAAAACAACTTTTGACCTTGTGGGCCTATTTAAACTCATATGAAAGGCCCTTTTGGCCAATTTTTTTGGGCATTCTTCACTTATTTGAAAACCCTAGAATCCATAAAAGATTTTTTGACTTAAAAGTGAGTCTTGTGGGTTGATTAGGAGCTTGAATAACTTGTGTAATCCATTTTTGCTACAAATCTAAGGTAAGTTTCCTTCAAATTTGGTATTAATTTCTTGGTTTCTAAACCCAAAATCCCCTAAGTCCTTTAGGCACAATTGTAGCCACAAATGTGATTGATTTACTCAAATTTCTTGAGGGTTATAGCTCTCTAATGATGTTTGAACAATGGGTTAATCTCGGAAACTCATTTTTCGAAGGTGGGACCCACTTGGGGTTTGGTGTTATTTTGGACCCATGGCATAATGGTGTCATAATTGGTTTTGTTGTTTTTGTAATGATGCTTAGATTATGTTGGTGATAGCTTGTCTTGTGGAAGAAGAAGCTTCAATAAAAGGGAAGGCAAAGCTTATTGGTTCGCGAGCAATTAGACTCGAGGTAGGTTAGGCTTACTTATAGATAGATTGAGCTTGATTATAGTATAATCATTGATATCTTGTGAGATTGGGCGGGGTCTTAAATTATAAATGGATGATTGGTGATACTTGGGATTAGTTGATTCTTGTAGGTTATTAAACTTGTAAAATGTGATGCTTGACCTTTAGCCTAGAACCTTTGGTAGTTTTACTCGTAGTCTCATGAATAGTATGAGGTACTCTCATTTCTCTAATAGTTGAGAATGATGTTGTTGGATAACCTTAAGAGTATGTTGACCTAGATATGACTAGTTATATAATAACCTTAGTGTTGGAATGACTTAGAAAGAATACTTGAAGAGGATTTTCCCTTATTGACCTATTAATAATTGATAAACCCTTATGATGTGATTTAGATAACCTAGCCTAATTCTAGGTATAAGTTAGCCTTGTAGAAGTGAACTTTGGCATTATTGGGATTTAGGTGTGGGACTTGACCCATCTTAAGTTTGAACGATGAAATTCCCTAGTGACCTAGATATTTGACGAACGTCTAAATCACGTTATTAAAATTATAATGGTTAAATCCAATTGTCGGTTTAGGTATGTGGTTGATGGTTGGATAATATATATACTTGATTGATTATCTTGTTGTCATGATATGGATAGCCTTGGAAAGTCTTATGAATTGAACTTATGGTTATGCTATCGCTTGACTTATCGATTAGTTTACCAAGTGAACCTCTAATTATGCTATCACTTTTGCTATGAACCAAGTCTAATGATTAATTTAATGCTTATGTGAACGATTTATCTTTTTGGGTTAGTATTCTGAAATGTGGGAATAAAAAAGGCGTCCAGCAATCATGCACTTGACGTATAATTGACTTGCTAATAAACATGATAACCTTGGAAAAATGGTGATTGTGTATACTATTTAGATATTCATGCTCATGCATCTACTTATATTATGTAGTGATGACAAATTGTAAGGTATGATGATATGTGTTACATTGCATCACTTATACTTTATTATTGTGGCTTGTACATGTTCATTGATTTAACTACATATGTATGTGAATGTTGGTTGTCTTGGGAGAGGTGCTAATGATATGATGATGTCTGGTGAATCCAAAGGATATTTCGATATTATGATGATGCTCAGTTAATTCGAAAGAGGTAATAATATTATGATGATACCCGGTGAATCCGAGGATATAATGATGTTATGATGATATCGGGTGAATTTGGAGGATACGTTGATGTTATGATGATGCTTGATTAATCTGGAAGAGGTAATGATGATACCCGGTGAATCCGGAGGATATAATGATGTTATGCTAATGCCCGGTGAATCCGTAGGATATGTTGATGTTATGACGATGACCGTTTAATTCGAAAGAGGTAATGATGTTATGATGATACCCAGCAAATTCAGAGGATATAATGATGTTTTGATGATTCCTAGTGAATCCGGAGGATATGTTGATGTTTTGATGATGCCCAGTTAATCCGAAAGAGGTAACAATGTTATGATGATACCGTGTGGTGAGTATATATGAATATATGGACATATGTGGGGTTATTTCGTGTGTGGCTAAACGCATTTGTGTACTTTGAAGGTGATGCGCTCCTTGGTATATTATTAATCATTCTTCATCACTAATCAATAGTTAAGAGGTGTGACCCGTATTAATTCTAATTAGCAACTAGAAGTGAATTATGTCGAGTATTGGGTTAAGGCTAATTGATATGTGTAGTCTTTTGTAGAACTAAGGGCTCACCTAGTAAAGCTACTTGACTTGGATAAATGGTCATGTTATGAAATTTTGCCTAATAAAGTGGCTTATGTGATAACTAGTTGTTTCTAATAAATGACTATGACTTGTGGGCTAGAAGCCTAGTAAACTAGTTGGTGATCTTACTTGGTTAAAATATGGAAACTAGTCCTTAAGGTTGTAACATTCCTAATGATATGGGACTTAGTATTGTATGATGAATAGTTAAGTTAACATCTAGCATGTAATGCCGTGGTGGCTTCATTGACAACTTAAATAATGGGGATGCTGTCTAGAAAATGGCCTTGAGATAGTTGGATAAATAATAGTATTGGTAACTTGTAGCTTTTCCTTATTTGATGACTAGTAAACTATAAGACTTGTGAACTAGTGTTTAATGGATATGGAGATTAGCTAATATAGACTAGACTTGTAGTTCATCAATAAAATAGAGAATAAGTAACTATATAACTATGCTATGGTGATATCAGTTTTGTTGTGCAAAATTGCGGTATTGATAACGATTGTAGACCTTAGTAAGAGGCCACGACGGAAATGTACAACTCGCGGCTTAGGTGAGTTGCTTGTGTAGTTGTGCCTTGATGGATTGATCTTCTGGTGTACTCTCCAGTGGTATGGGGCGCCGTAATGAGTTCTTTGTTGTGTTTTTTTGCGTGTACTTCTCGGCGGTATGGGATGTCGCGGTAAGTTCTTGTGCTTTATATTCTAATGAGGGTTGGTGTTGATTATGGTAAATACATAGTTGTTATTGTATATATATAACTTTACGCTTCCGAAACAATTACTCATTCGTATGACGATTATGGTATATGTTGATATGATACGTTATGCTATTGCCCTAGTAGATTAGCTATTTTATACAGTGATATCAATGAAGACTTAGGTTCGATCCTATACTTGACTTTAAGTTATTGTCTTAATTTATATCATCCTTATATTATAATTTATCTTAGTCAGCTGATGATGCCTACTGAGTACCCTTGTTTTGGTACCCATACTACACTTCTGTACCTTTTGGTGCAGACCCG
>NW_025854749.1:0-1842 GCF_002878395.1 Capsicum annuum
TGATTGGAAGGGTGTCAATACCGCGCCACTGGTAAGGATAACATGTGAGTGACCCTAATATAATAGGTAACTCTAGTAAGAATAGTGGGAACCCTCATATAGCAGGCTAACCCACCTCATCTACCCTCATATAGCAGGCTATGATGTCTCAACCTATGCTGGATATATAGTTCTGGAATGCAAGGATTGCTTCTAAGAATCACACCCTCATATAACAGGTGAGTTCCCATCCTTGGGTTCACCCGGTACTAATTTCTACTCCTATATAAATAGATATTGAACATAATGTACTGAACTGAACATGGACTGAGCTATTAAATTTCGTTGACTGAGCAATATTACTGATATCTGACAACTGACTGAGTTTATGAGATCATGGAGATTTCCTGAGTCATAAGACTGTCTGAAGTCTAAGGATTCATATCTTGACTGAGAGTATCATGGAAACATTACATGGCTCTAGGCACATAGCTAATATTTTGGGTACAAGTACCCCCAGGACTCGATGGAAGGAAAACTGACCAAGCATAACTGGAAAACTGACCAAGAATAACTTACTTGAACATATAACTAACATCATAATCCATAAAACATTTATAGAAGCATTCCATCAAAACATGTGATAGGCATAACTTGTACAGGCATGGAGATTTCATGATATCATACTAGTTGGGCATTGTTCCTTCATCTAGGCATTTAATCAAACACAATGCAGGCATAGTACATGTAGACAACATTATACAATAATTAATCATCATGACTCATCTCTAATCTCATCATCTAGGGTTTATTCATAAATATACACTTATACAAATCAATTCCACATAAAATTGATCATCCAACATGGATTTGAATTCAATTGATCATTCTCAACATAAACAAAAACAAACCCAACATGAAATTCATAAAGAAATCCATAAACTTAAACTTAGAAAAGAGATTCTTGGGCTTCATGGAAAAAGGAGTCCATGAATGAACACTACGCATACCTTGGTTTGTGATTTCGTGAAGGTTGACGATGAAAATTCTTGATTCTGAATCTTCTATGAAAAGCCCTAGGTTGTTCTTAAAAGGTTTTTGAGAGAAGAAGGCGTATTTTGGGTGAAAAGTGGCTGAATCATGTGTTAAAGAACTTAAATAGGGGTGGAAAGTTGACCCTTTTAACCCTGGATACATCATTTAATATCAGTAAAATTTTCCCGAACTGAACCCCTGGTGCGAAGTGGCGCTATTGCACCGTGTCACTAGAATTTGACAATTAGGAAACTGAGGGATGGCACGACGCGGAGCCATCGCGTTTCACCTTCTCTTGCGATATGGAACTTTGGTGCGACGCGGAGGAAATAGCACTAAGACACTGGAAAAGGACAATTCTAAATTTGGGCCCTGGCGTGATGCGCCATAATCGCGAACCCCTACTGGAATTTTGCCAAATGCCATTTCCTCTTGTGGCGTGGCACGCCACTGACTAATATGGCATTGTTTTATGATGGGAACTTAAAATAGTCGTAACTTCCAACCCGATTATCGGATTTGGACGAATCTTATATCGATGGAAAGCTTATTGAATTTCCCACATGAAAAAAGTGAAAATCTTAAAAATTCTTCATAGAATAATCATCATTCAATTTAGAAGCTAATGCTAGACATTCTTGAGATGAAATTAGCTAGGAAAAGTATGGGGTATAACAATATCTCCCCCTTGAGAACATTCGTCCTCGAATGAGACTGACTGAGAGGGGAGAAAAGATAGCTGACGTACCTACTGAACATGAATAACTGAAACATGATCTTATGACTGACATGATTGACAAGCTGAACATATAATACTGAATATGCATA
>NW_025854750.1:0-1758 GCF_002878395.1 Capsicum annuum
CATATTGCCAAGGTCTACCTAAAAACAAATGACATGCTTGCATTGGTATCACATCACAAATCACTTCGTCTTGGTAGTTCCCTACCTTAAACCGTATCACACATTGCCTCATGACCTTCAATTCACCACATTCATTCAATCATTGCAACTTGTAAGGGCTAGTATGAAGTATAGATGGTAATTTCAGAAAGTTCAATCATTACTCCTCTCTACCATGTTCCTCAAAGTGAGTTGGTCGGTTTTGGTGATTTGGAATCAGATTTGGAGGCATTGGGATTTGTGGAGGTGGTGGTCTTTGATTTGGTGGAGTTTGGTAAGGCACGTTCAAATTTTTTAGAGGTAATAGACGGCTACATACTTCTTGTGGAATTGGAGGAGTTTGGGAATGGCGTGGTCTATTCGTTTCTTGGTTTGGAGGGAAAGTAGTGGTATGATTTTTGGTATTTAGTGGGGGTAGAGGTGGATTCATTATTTGGTGCAATGTTTCTGGTGAGATAGTTATGGATGAAATTCTTTCATGCCCACTTGAAGGAATATGATGAGGAGTGGATGGACGAGAGTTCCTTTGACTCTCCACTCGCTCCAATCTCCCACTTATCATAGTCAAATCTCCCCTCATTTCCCCAACTTCCGTGTTCATCCTCTCTAAACTTCTGGTAATGGCCTCAAGTGTGGCCTTCATAGTGTCTTGTTCATTAGTACCCCCACTTTGGGATGTGCTTTCTTCCATGTCAAGGTGTTACCTACACAATCAGCAAACAAGTTAGCATTAAACCTCTCCTCACTCACACTCTCTCCATTCACTCACACTTGAGCTCCACAAATATTGTAGATTGACTAGTAACCGTGAATCCTTAAGATATGAGTAAAGATCTTGTCCGGAGTGGATTCTTGTTTGAAACTCAAAGAATTCTTAATGGACTGGAGTTAAGAAGTTACAACGTATTCAAATGAATAAAAGTACCCAACTAAACGTGGACTCGAACAAGGGAATTCAAAAGGACTAGTTGACAACCTAGTAGGAGTGTACTAGCATGTTAATTAGTTATAGAACCAAGTAATTAAACTAAGAATCAACAATTAGAAACTAGAAAACCTAAATTTGAGCTTATTGATGATGTGAACAGTAGACAATGGGTGACGTGAACAGTAGCAAATGTGTGACATGGCAGCATGCAATTGGTCTTGGTCCCACACAATTTAAGCACCAATTCTGAAATTTAAATCTTTACACAATTTGGAAAGGATGAAAAATTGGTCTTGGAGGGAAAACATAAATCTTGAAATAAGAAAAGTACCTTGTCCCACAACACTAGGTTCTTAAAATAAGAAAAAGTACTTGTCCCACAACACAAGGTTCTTGAAATAAGAAAAGGTATCTTGTCACACAACACTAGGTTCTGGAAATAAGAAAAAGGTATCTTGTCACACAACACTAGGTTCTTGAAATAATAAAAAGTTGCTGAAAAGTAGAAGCTTAGTCTAAGAAATGATGGGTTCAAGGCTTCTCACAATATGCTTTTCAATTTTCAGCTTCAACTCTTGAATTTATATCACACTTTTTGGTTGTCTAAAGTTGTAAGAAAAACTGAAGAACTTGATGAACACCTCAACAACCTTCAAGAATTAAAAAACAACTTCTTCAAAAACACAACACAACACCACCAATTGTCAACAACAAGTAACAACAAACAGCCAGCCACAAGGCACCACAACTATGGTCAATATTATAAGCTCAATCTTTAGATCTTGACACCT
>NW_025854751.1:0-1701 GCF_002878395.1 Capsicum annuum
TCTTAAGCAGAAGAGAATGACTATTAAGGAATATGCCATGAAGTTCTGTCAGATATCAAGGTATGCTTGATACACCTAAATTACAACTCTCGTTAGAAAGTGCAAGCGGTCGCTGTCAAATATAAAACCCAACTAGGTTAGGTGTCGAATCCCACAGGGAATACTATGATCACTAAGTATTGCGATTATTATTAGACTGTTCATCGAAGGTTCCAAGGTAAGGGGAGTTTCATTTTAGGTGCACAATAATACTATCAGTGTAACGATAAGATGATATGTGTAATAATATTTGATCACAGAGAATGACAAGTTAGGGTTATGTCCACCTAGTACCTTCTACTTCTCTATTAACTATGAGTAATATGGATTTTATACATGCATGCACTTATAGAGAGACGTATTCTAATTCTAAATCCAAGTGTTTTTCAACCATCAAAGATTTATTCACCTTAGTTCTCTCGAATCCAAAGTGTACACCCAATTGTACGAACTCTCCAAGAAGTTAATCCTGCTAGGGCATTAACGTGTAAAATAGATGTTGGAAACTCTATTTTCTTGTCATACTCTCTTTTCCAAACAGTAACTTTTCTATCAAACAAGTTATTGCTATAATGGCGCATTCCCTATGTTTGCAACCATGAGAATTCAATCAAAATGAAGAGAGTAATGATATAAGTGGATTAACACATCATAAATTCAAAAACCCATAGCAATAGAGAGTATACTACAAGGTTTCCATAACCCTAACAAATAAACTTAGCTACTCATGAATAAAACAGAAATCAAACTAGAAAATTCATCATACCAAAACTTAGAATGATCTTGGTGATAAAGATGACTAGCGAAAATAAGAGAGAAACGCGTTTCTCTCTCTCTGTCCTCAAGCTAAGCCGTTTTCTCCTCCTTTCAAATAATACAGAATGTCAAAAAATAATAAACTAAAAATTCAGCAATCATGCTTTTAATAACATCCTTCCCTAATAAATTGCTACTGCATCCTAAACTATTTAAAAATATTGAGTTTGCCCGGAAAAAGTTCCCATGCGTCACATTCAGTCCAAGAGCTGCTTTCCTTTTTATGTGAAGTTTTCCTTTGCTGTCCACAGGTCCCCAAAGTGCCGTAATCTTCCTCATTAGTACCTGAAAAACATGTTAATCACATAGGTCAGCTCACTTAACTAAAAATAGACCAAAAGTGCAAGAATTATGTATTTTATCCTCAAAACTTAGCTAAAACATGGGTAAGTTATGGTGCTTAGACGTATAAATACGCCCAACATCACCACCCCACACTTAATGCTTTGTTTTTCCTTGAACAAAATAGTACATCCATGCAAATACCTAACTAAAATTCACAAGAGCAACACAAAATTTTCAACAAGACATACACTGCAATTATTAACAAGGAGTAGATTTCTTGATCATTACTAGAAACAACTCACCCTCCAACATAGACTCATTAAGTTGGTTAATTCGTATACACAAGTTAAGCCAAAAAAATCATATAAAACTACCCAACAATCATCAACCATGTGCGCTCACATAAAATGTTACCCATAATCACTCATAGTTTTGCATTTTTCAGAAATATGGGTATAAAAAGTTGCTTGCTCTCACTCTCACAAAGAATTCTTAGATTACAACTGATGACCATATGCTTGCCCTTAGTGTAATGCTCCACTAATATCAGAATGCTAAGAT
>NW_025854752.1:0-2832 GCF_002878395.1 Capsicum annuum
ATGGGTAGCCGTATTTCTAATCTCACTTTTTTGAAGGACCAGACCTCCCATAGCTTTAGTAAAGATAATCTTTCCCAATCTTAAGAGGTGAAGCTTCTTTTTGTCGGAGTTGCTTACCCAGATGAAGCTTTCTTTGGATTTTGTTGATGTCTTTGTGGATTTTTTAGGGAGTTTTATATATTGTATAACATGAGAGGGGATGCTTGACAGGGTGGATTTGGTGAGTATGAGTCTGCCAGCCATGTTTAACATTTTGGTCTTCCAGCCTGAGAGTCTGATCTCCATGTTCTCTAAAATGAATTGAAAGTCACTATTGATAGGGGGTTTATGGAATATAGGGAAACCCAAGTACTTTCCAAAGGAGTTTGTATGACTGATACCAAGGGAAGAGGAGCAGGATGAGATGGTGGTGGGTCTACAGTTTCTTGAGAAGGAAACTTTGGATTTCAAAAGGTTGATCTTCTGCCCTGACTTGTCACAAAAAGTTGTCAGAGTGTTTTGGATGGTTTGGCACGCTTCAGGCGTAGAATAACTAAAGAGCGTTAGATCATCAGCAAAGAAGAGATGGGAGATGCTTGGTCCTTTTCTTGAGATATTTATGGGTTTCCACTTTTTAGCTTTGGTTTTTGCCTCAATGTCTCTGGAGAGCTTCTCCATACATAGGATGAATAGATAAGGAGAGATGAGATTGCCTTGCCTAATTCCTCAAGTAGGTTTGAAACCAGGAGATTTAGAGCCATTGATGAGAATGGATATGGATGAAGAAGACACACAGGACATGATAAGATCGATCAGGGGTTGTGGAAAACCAAAATAAATGAGGGACTCTCTTATGCGGGACCATTCGAGTCTGTCAAAGTCTTTTTGAAGGTCGATTTTTAAGATCATTTTCCCCTGTTTACCCTTCATGGTATTGAAATGGGAGATTAATTCTTGAATAATAATGGCATTATCAGAGCCCTCCTATTCTGATGGAAGCTTGCCTGGCTTTTGCCAATGATTTTAAGGAGGGATGGTTTGATTCTGGCCACAATGATCTTGGTGACGAGCTTGTAAAGAGTATTACAAAGTCAAATGGGTCTGAAGATTCTTATTGTAATGCCCCGATTTTCTGAACTGGAACGCTACACGGTGCTCATGACCCCAAAGGACCACAAGCTAACCCATGAATGATATTTGTACCTATAACTGCATAATATATATATATATATATATATATAACATGCGGAAACATAAACAAAGAGGGCGTAAGGTTCAATATTAGATAATAAAATATCTGAAATAAGGTGGTATCACAGTACCAAAACAAAACTGAAAATACTAAAGTCTAAATCTGAAACCTCTATAATCATCTGAAAGCCTCTAAACTGTCTGAATAAGGAGTTGAAGGAACATGTCTCCAACTAACTCCCTAAACTGAAAATAAACTGAAATACTGGAATAATGAATATAATGATCATGTCCTCAAAAGATGAGGACTCACTGCTTACTGAACTGCTACTGCTGATCTAGAATCTGCACCTCAGAACCTATAGTGTAACATAAAATAAAGCACCATAGCGCGAATACGTCAGTACAACTAAAGTACTGAGTATACGTGGGGGTAGGCTAAATGCATGGGGCTTATGTGCATGAACATGCTGAATAATATGGATGTGAGAATACATACATACATACATACATACGTAACTGCTACTGAACTCGTGGAGATACTGGCTACTTGAGTTTGAACTCTGACAACATGAGTTTCGTGATACCGAGATACTGAATGACTGATAACATAGATGACTGTATCTAACAGTCCTAATTCTTGGGAACTATTTGAGTTTCAAACTGTATTTAAATATCTGAGTCTGAGATTAGTCCTAGCTAATGGATGATCTCTGAAACTGATAATGAGAATACTCAACTGAATCTGAGATTGAGATCAAGCCTATCTGTCGGGTGATCTCTATATCTAATAATAAGCAACTGAATATGAGACCAAGCCTATCTGACGGGATGGTCCCTGAATCAATGAAACTATTAAAGTTCCTCATTGTATCTGAGTATCTGAATCTAATATTAGTCCTAGCTAACGAGTGATCTCTGAATACACTGATAAATAAGAATGACTTAGCTTAGTCTGAGATCAGTCCTACCTAATGGGTGATCTCTAGATTTGATAATACTGATAAGAATTGATCGTGTCTAACGGTTCTGAGTCTGTACTACTAAGTTGAGTTGACTGTATCTGACAGTCCTGATTTCTGTAACTGAGACTGTAGCTATGGGAAGTAGTCACCTAATCAATATGCCTCGATACTGAATTGGTGGGGTCCAATCTTTGCCCTGATTGGAAGGGTGTCAATACCGTGCCACGGGTAGAGACCTCTGCTATGGTCAAGCCTCTCTGGCGGGTGACCCTGAATAGGAAATCAAGCCTAAGGCAATATAATAGTCAAGTATAGCCTTAATCTGATGGGTGACTCCTGTCCTACGCTAGCTACGCAGTTCTGGAGTATAGGGATTTCTACTAACGGTTTTGCCTCTCTGACGGGGAAACCGCCATCCCCATACTCGCTCGGTGCTAGTTCCAACTCCCAATTGAAAGACACTGAACAGATTAACTGAGCTGAACTAACTAACTGAGCTGAACTGATTTTGAGTTTACTGAGTTCCTTGGACTGACGGAACACTACTAACTTCTGATATCTAGCTAAGTCATGAGATTGCCGATCTTACTGAGTACTGAGTTTTCATGAGATTTCTGAGTCTTTCCTGAGTCACATGACTAACTGCAATTTATGGAACATAGCTTGACTGAGGATGTCTTGAAACATGACACTAGCT
>NW_025854753.1:0-2738 GCF_002878395.1 Capsicum annuum
TTTCCATAGAATCATGTGCGATTCCAATTTCTATTATAAGGAGTATCAGCTCCCTTAGTGTTACAAATCATGACCCATGAATTTAGAAATTTTAGACTCAGGTCATGCAGCTCATGAATCATCTACACATGTCACGCCTTATAGTATATTCAGTTTCCATGACTCATGCTATGCCCCTACAGATAAGACAAATTAAGACTATGTCATGTATATTCTCAGTTTAGACCTTTTTGGTAAATTCATGCTGTTCACATTCTATTCCTCAGGCTTCAGTTCAAGTGTCAAGTTCAGTCAGTATCCATTCATGTTTCAGGTCCTCCTGATTTAATCCTTTAGTAAGCTCTTTTTATTGAAATGGTGTAGTGGTGAGCAGTTTCTCATATAGGAGCGAGTAAATATTATGTGTTAACAAAAGATTGTTGTATGCTTATATTATGTGATGGTGTAGTGATTAAGATAGGCTTGAATATCATAATAAGTGTGCAAGTAAATGGCTAGCAAGAGGCAGTATCTAGAAATTAGGAAATTTCAGAGTATGAGTGTACATTCAAAGCCTTGACTTATATCAGCATTCATTATGCAACTATCATAACTCAGTTATAATTTTAGTAATTAGTATTCAGTACTCAGAAATTAGTGTTTAGTCTCAACATTAAGTACTTCAGTATCAGTCTAAACCACAATTATCAGTATTCAGTTATCCGAATCTAGCATCTAGCTCGAGTATGAGTCCTAGTTACAGTTTTAGTTAAAATGCCAACTTCAATTTAGTAATTAAATCAGAAACTCAGTTCAATTTCAGACTTGCTTAACCCATACTACAGCTATCAGTTACTCAGTCAGTAGTATTTTAGTACCTACGTCTACAGGGTGTTTCCAAATCATGTTATACGCCTAGCCTTGCATTCTTAAGGTGATACAGTTTTGCTCATTCATGCTCAGTCAGCTCTGTTATCCAGTTAATTATTACCCCCTATGCATAATATTTTACAGCCTTAGTCCAGTTATTCGGACCAAGTACAGACAAGTCTCACATGCCCAGTATTCATCTATCAGTTATTTAGTTAAACAGATAAGTTAGTATATTCATGCAGTAGTGCTCAGCACCTCATAAATCTTTCAGTTGTCTCAATTACAGTGCATGAAGTTTAGTTGCTTCATCTTAGATCATGTATTAGACCTCAAGTTTCCGATCTCAGATAATTAGACATGATTTAGTTTCTAGGTACCTTGCGTATCGCCTCAATTTCCCTCAGTAGCTCAGCCAAGTCAGTATTCTTGGAGAGGCCTAGTGTCCCAAGGGGGGAGATACACTATAATCCCCTGAACTTTCATGACTTAAAAATCCTACTTCATTTTCTTGTAATGAATCCAGTTTGGAGTGAGGGGTACTCATAAGTTGACCCTCAAGATCCAACCTCAGTTGTACGCCATGTATTCAAGACTTAGTTAAGTTCATGAAATTTAGTTCATACATCACATTTTAATCTCAGTTATGTTCTCATGTTCCCGTTCATGCATACTCCTAGCCTGATTGTGGGTTCATCCGTATTCTCAGTTAAGTAACGGGTTTTCCTCGAACTTACTCAGTTCCATGCTCAAACTACCATTACAAACTTGATATCAGATTCCCACTACAAGCTTAGTATCAATTGCCATTGCACATTCAATCATGCATTCATGTGTTAGCTTAGTCATGTAATCATGCATAAGACATGCATTCTCATTGCGAGAAATTCAGTTCATCAGGACATTCAGTCATGCATTCATGAGTCAATTATCCCAGCATCAGATATGCGCGAATTCAACTTATCAGTCATGCATCAAACATACATGTTCAGTATGATATGTTTAGTTATCAATCATGTCAGCCATGAGATCATGTTCCAGTCATTCATGTTCAGTATGTACATTAATTTATGTTTTCCCCTCTCTCTATCAATCTCATTCGAGGACGAATGTTCCCAAGGGGGACATATTGTAATACCCTGAAAATCCCAACCGAAGGTAGAACCATGATTCAAGCTCATGAGAAATAAATTATAGTGATTTGGTATTTTTATGATCAAGTTTGATGTATATTAATACGTCAAATACGTCCTAGCTATTGGACGAATCAAAACATTCTTTACCGATTGAATTCTTGAGAAGGGCATTGCCATAGTCAACTTCAAATGAGCATATCTCCCATTCTATAGAGAAATTTTGATGTCATGACCCACCAACAGATATATAATTGAATTAGCTTTCCAATGATACCAATTTTTCCAAAATTCGGCATTTGAGTAAAAAGTTATGTTCATTTTACTGAGAGCTGCCCGAGCGGTCCAGGAGTGATGGACAAAATAACGAACCGTCAAGTTAGTGATGGACCATCACTTTGGCCGTCACACCTGAACCAGTGAGGCCATTTTATTGACCACAAATGATGGTTGGAGAGATGGTTAGTCACCAGAGTGACGGTCCGTCACTCAGACCATTAGTTTTGTCCGAAACAGCGCTGAAACATCATTTTAAAAAGACTTTTGAGTCTTTTCCCACCCTATTTAACACCCAATATCATCAAATCAAAGCATATAACTTCTCATTCATCCATAACATCAAAATTAAGATTTTTTTCATGATCAAAACCCAAGAACAAGATTCGAACCCTTCTCCAAGAAAACTCAAAAATCAAAGCGTCACCATTCAAGAACCCTCAAGAAAAGTTAACCTCCTTCAAGATTTGGGTTTTTATT
>NW_025854754.1:0-4482 GCF_002878395.1 Capsicum annuum
GTTACAAAAAGTATCAACTTCAAGACTAAATTTTGTTGTTTCAAAAAATAGCTAAGCACTTATTTCAGTCCAGATTCCTTAAGATGAAAATTTTAGGCATAGATTAACCATATGGTTATTTGTTTCAGCTTAATAGCACCTATAACTAAAAACATCTGAAAATTTTCCTTGTCAAACCTAGATGTGTAACGCCTCGGCATTTCTACTTCTTAAAAAGTGCATGAAATGAGTCTTTAAGATCCCGATATTAAAGATAAACCACCTAAGCATGGGTTTGATGGGTTGGGGGAGTTTTTAGGCTTAGAAAAGACCTTTGTGTCACAAAATGGGAACCCTGCAACATCCTCATGCCGCAAAGACCCCCGCGAAAGTCAACTACCTCGAGTTTGAACTAGGGTTTGCACTACGAACCTCCAGGTTTGCACTAGGGGTCATTCCATGAACCTCCTCATTTGTGATGGGGGTCATACCGCAAACCCCCTCCTTGTGTGTCAAACTGTTCTTTTTCAGTAATATTTTAAGGGTACTAGTGTCTTTTCACAACCCATAAGTCATTCCCAATCCTCTATGTATGTCATTAGGGTCTTAAAAATAACTTTTAATCTTTGAAACCTCCTATCCATCATTCAAATACAAAAAGAGGACAAAACTACCTAGGATTTGAGAATTGTAAGTTTCAAGAGTCAATTTACACTACATTCTCTCCATTGCAAGGTATGAAGAACTCTTCTAACTTTATGAGCGTAAGTATGATGTTTGGGTAAACCCTATATCGTATATTTATAAATTAAGGCTTTGAAATTGCTTGATAAGTATGAATTAATAAACCACTTTCTATAATGTATTATGCATTTACCATGGGGTTTTTTATGAACTTGAGATTTAATTTAAGTATATACGTTATGAGTTTTGAAGTGTTTGAACTATGAACCCCATTTTTGTATGATAAGGATTATGTAATTGACAATGGTCGCGGGTTCTCAAATTAATACGGAAAGGTTGATGTTTCGAATTCTCTTTTATTAAATTATGGACTGATTCCTTATGTGATTGTTCAGAGAGAACTTAATGTATTTCAAAGAAATTCTTTTGTTTCTCATGAATCTTTTATGGATTATGAAAGAAATGACCACCTAAGAGTTATGTCTTGAAATGAAATTATTTTGCCTAAACTTGTATGTCCTTTTTAAAAGAGAACACTTTATGATGTTTGAATCATGTTGGTGGTCCATAATATACTTTTGAATAAGAAAGGATATGGACACAATATAATATGATATGACTTGTAAGTTTGGGTCTAATGGCACCTTGTTATGATATTCCCTTAATAGAAGAAAAGATGAACTTTTATAAAATTAAAGTATGATTTTAAGTGGCTAAAATGGGCTCTAAGGGAACTAGATGGTTGCTCAAAGAAGTCACGAGATCAAATAGCTCATCACTGAAATTTGTGTTTTGCCGACGCGGGTTTATTATGTGCTGAAATATCAATTGTACACTTGCTATGTGCTTTTGGCTTATTAGATAGTAGAAACTCCAACCCTTGCGGCAAACTTGGAATAGGGTCTTGGCCGACAAGTTAATGATGGATTCGATATGGCCCATGGGATTGTAGAACTATAGGGTGTACCATCTAGCTCAGAAGAAAAATAAAGGGAGTTGTGTATGCTTTTACGAGAATGATTTGAAATCTTTAATAATGCCCGTGTGTTTTGATCAGCATTATGTTAAACTATTTTCACAATTCTCTCAATTATTCTATCTGAAATATATGTTGGTTATGGTTAGTTCTACATACTAATATATTCCAAGTATTGACCATCCTTGGGCATCTGCATTATCTCATAATGTAGGTTTAGTCCTGTGGTTTAGTACAGTAGTAGATAACTTTCATAAATTCAGAGTTGGTAACCCTCCCTTACTTCGGTAGGCATATTATCGATATGTTAATGTCTTTTAGTTTCATGGTCTGGTCGAGGGCTTTGTCCAAGTTTAGACAAACTAGTATTTAGTAGAGGCTTCAATGACTGGATTTGGGTTTATATTTAGATGATATGATGTACTTAAATTTAATTATGAGACTTTCCATGTTTAAGTTTATCTTCTGCACTCCTATTTTGTATGAATTATGCTTATGGTAGTATGCTAAGAGGTCTCTCGGTCCTTTATGGTTTGAAATGCCCATCGCGGATAGGGCCCTAGCTCAGGTTGTGACAATCTTTGTATTAGAGCTAGGTTCAGGGTCCCAAGATGTATATGAAGCCGTGTCGAGTAGAGTTTTTTTATGGGTGTGTAGCATTCCATACTTATAAGTAGGAAGCTATGAGGAATTTAGGAATGTTTTTGTTTTTCTTTAGGTTTTAGCTTGTGCTGTAGGTTCTGAATATTTTCTAATATATGACTTTCCAAGTTTCAAATCATGCCTTCTCATAGTTCCAATGGTTAGAACACCTCAACTGGGACCTCTATTTCTATTGGGACAAACGCTGAAGAGGGTCGCCCTACTCATGGGATGAAAACCCATTATATAGCCCATACACAAGAGTTGACTGCTCTTTCATGGGTTTCACCAGTCCCAACTAGCCCTTCTTGAGTTTCTCAGTCTTTTATCAAATGTGCTCAGTCTCCATAAATGAGTCATGAATGCTAAGTTTTGTTAGTCTATCCATATGTTTCCTTAGCTTGTGGCTTTATAGTCTTATCAGCCTGGAAAATTGAGTTCTGTCACTAGTTCCTTCAAAATCTCTCAGCTTGGTCAGTTCATGAGGTTGTATCCACCCACTTTTAAGGGTACCAATTTTGAGGAGTATCCTCAAGGGTTTGTAAATGAGATGGAGAAGATATTTAGGGTCAAGCATGCCAGCAATATTGAGGGGGTATACTTTGCGACTTATAAACTAAAAGATATGGATTACCAGCAGATATGATGAGTGGAAAGTGTTGAGAGGTGAGGATGTTGAACTCACGGTATGAGAAGAATTTTGAGAGACTTTTATGGATCACTTCTTTCCTCAAGAAATTAAGGTAACTAAGGCTAAATAATTTGTTAATATGAAGCAGGGAAAGATAAGAGCAATAGAATATGCATTAAAAAAATTCACTCAACTATCCCGTTATACTCAAGAGTTAGTATGCAACTTAAGGGCCTGTATGAGGAAATTTGCATCCGGTCTTTTGAATGATTTGGTTTTGCAGTCTAAAGGGGCGATACTGAATAATGATATGGACATCTCCAAGTTATTCATGTATATGCAGTAGGTAAAGGAGGAGAAGAAAAAGTAGGCATGAAATGGGGAGAGGCAAACAAAGAAAGTTAGGTCAGCCGATTAGGATGTCAGTTACTAGCAGAGTATGAAATGGGGTAGGAAATCGAAGAAGAAATTTTGGGGTATTGTCCAGTCCTCAGCCAGTGCACTTGCAACTAGGTCAAGTGATCAATGATTTTAGTCAGGAAATAGACTTAGGACATAGTATACTCAGTCTTAAGGTAGTGTGGCTTAGCGTTTAAAGCTATACCCTCTTTGTGGAACTTGTGGGAAGTATTACCTAGGGAGATGCCAGTAAGAGAGTCATTTATGCTATGGGTGTTGTCTTTTCGGTTACATTCTTAGGGAATATCCCTCAGCAAAGGGGATGGGCGGGGGAAGTAAGGCCCCCAGATACTGCATCTTCAGTCCCATCTACTAAGGGGAATATCATTGGAGCAGGCGTGGGTCATAACTGGTTGTATGCCTTATCTACTTACCAAAATTCAGAGTCTTCACTAGATGTTGTTATCGGTATGTTATAGATTTTCTCCCGTGATGTTTATGGGTTACCTTATCCCAGTTCTACTTTGTCTTATGTGACTCTTTTTGTATATGTGAGTTTTGGTTTTGATCCCAAAAATATTTTTGAACCCTTCTCTATCTCCACCCCTGTTGGTGATTTTATTATTGCTAGAAGCGTGTATTGAAATTATGTGGTGTTTGTATTTCATCAATATACAATAGTTAATCTTGTGGAACTTGATATGGTGGACTTTGACACTATTCTAGGAATAGATTGGCTTCACTCGTGCTATGCTACACTAGATTATAGAACTAAAAAGGTCACTTTTTATTTCCCTAATAAGCCCGTTATTAAATGGGAGGGGTATTCTCTTGTACCTAGAGGGAATTTTATAGCTTATCTTAGGGCCCGTAAGCTCATATCCAAAGGTTGTTTGTACCATCTTATCTCAGTCAAAGATTATAGCACCAAGAATCATTCTCTCCAGTCGGTTCCAGTAGTTAATGAATTCCTAGAAGTCTTTCCTGCGGACCTCCCTGGGATTAACCCAAATAGGGAGATAAACTTGGGTATTGACTTGTTGATAGACCCTCAACCTATTTATATTCTTCTATATAGGATGGCTCTTGAGGAATTGAAAGAGTAGTTAAAATATTTTCATAATAAAGGCTTCATTTGTCCTAGTGTTTCCCCGTGAGAGGCTACTATACT
>NW_025854755.1:0-1077 GCF_002878395.1 Capsicum annuum
GTTCCAGAACTACGTAGCCAGCTTAGATTGAGACATCTTAACCCGTAAGATTAAGGTTGATAAGGTGGATTAACCCGTCAGTTGAGGGTTCCCGCCAGTTGAGGCTGAGATTGGACCCCAGCTTATCCATAACGGCATACATGGGGCATGTCGGTTAAACACTACTTCCCATAATTTTAGTATCAGTCTCAGTAAAAGAACTCAGGGCGTTCTTTAGATTTCCATATATAAAGGACTGTCAGATACAGTCATCCATGTTATTAGTTTCAGTATCAGTCATGGCAGTTATCAGTAAACCATGTATTAGCTTACAGGTCATGCTATCACGTTTTCACAGTCCCAGTTTCTATATATGTGTGGTTGCACTCCCACGTTCATATTAGTCAGTCAGTGTTGTTCATGCATGAAACCCTTTATGTTCAGCCTATCTTCTTCGTATACTCAGTACACCAGTTGTACTGACGTATTTGCGCTGTGCTGCTTTCTTTTCATGTTGCACCATAGGTTCTGAGACACGAGCTCTAGCCCAGCAGTAGCGGTAGCATTCCAGTCGCAGAGACACAGTGAGTCCTCCTTGATTCGAGGACAATTTGATTTGATTCTTTTATTTATTTCTTCAGTTCAGTTTTACAGAGTTAATTGGAGACATGTTCCTTCAACTCCTTATTTAGATAGTTTAGAGGCTTTTAGATTTATGTTCAGATTGAGTTGTTTTGGGTATTTTCACCCACATGATTTTATTCAGTTGAACCTTATGGCCTTATAGTTCTATGTATTCCGCATTATTATATCATGATTTGCATTATACAGGTATAGATATCAGTCATGGGTTAGCTTGTGGTCCCTCGGGATCATAAGCACCGTGTAGCATTCCGGTTCAGCGAATCGGGGTGTTACATATATGTAGATGACATCTTGCTCATAGGAAATAATGTGAGCATGCTGAATTTGATGAAAGAGTGGTTGTCCTTAAGTTTTGATATGAAAGACTTCAGTAAAGCGACACATATCCTTGGGTTTAAGATCCTGCGAGATCGCAAGCAAACTATAATAGGCTTATCCCAAGCATTTTATATT
>NW_025854756.1:0-1262 GCF_002878395.1 Capsicum annuum
GAGGGAGTATTTATGAAATCTGAGGTCTTTCATTCTCCAGATACCTGGACGTGCTTACAACACAGGCTGAAAACAGCGACGATCTTGGCAAAAGGTTGTGCTCTACAAACACAGGTTAGCAATATTTTACGATAAAATATAGCCGGTGACAATGATGAAGAATTTTACTTAACTATTGTTTTCCCTTCCCTCGTTTAGTGGCTCCTTTGTTCTTTATTCTTATCTTTCCTTATAGGTACACATTTAAAATGTTAGCAAAATCAGGGATAATCACTCTCATATTTTCATCTTCGCAATAATCGGCAACGATGCATATACAGCTCCCTTGAAAGAAAAAGAAAGTCAAGCTTTTTCTCTGGTGCAGCTTATGCAGCAATAATCGCAACTACTAAAGGCTACGTTTTGCACTTTCTGATCCAAGCAACCACAAAACTAGATGATAGGGAAAGGGAGCGAGACGACTTTGAACAGGACAAGGAAAAGTATAAGAAAAATAACATCATACCAATAAATTATGACAATCAAGATAGAATTATTATAAATTGGCAAAATGTGCATGAGGGAAACTATAATAATGGTATAAGAAAAAAAACTTTTTTAAAAATATTAAATTCGTTTCACAAGAGGCTTGAGGTTGGAGGAATGGAATATTTTGTTAGATCATTTTCATGATGTCACCTATCACCATCCTCAACTAATTTGGATTTAATTATGAAAGTGCTAAAATTGGTATTATATAAGTAATATTTAATTGTGTCTTTATTATTTTTCTTTAGTTAGGCTATTTGATGACTCTATTGGCATCTAATTGACAATAATTCTCATTGAACCTGTAATATTTTTGGTATGTCTAAATTGCCATTTTAAGAAGAAAAAAAAAAAGGGATAAATAAAGTCAAATTCCAACTACCAAAATGCTACTAGTCAAATATTTAATCCCTATTATAAAAAAATAAAATTAAAAAATAATAACAGAATTAATTACTTAAACAAGAATATTAATTGTACACTACAATTAAGTGATAAATTGACATGAGATTATATGTTGGCTAATCTTAATTACTTGCAAAAGTAATCTAATTATAATGTTTTCTCTCCCTTGTTATTACAATAACATACGTAACATAATTTTACTAGTAGGATCTAGGGAGGATGATGTATACGGCTATACGCAGGGACAAAACTAGCTAATAGTGAGGGGGTCATTCGAACCTTCTTCGACGAAAAATTATACTATATATACAAACTTAAAATTATTTTTT
>NW_025854757.1:0-8962 GCF_002878395.1 Capsicum annuum
CTTATTTTAAGCTTTTAATCACTTGAGCTAAAAAAACTATTTTTTTTAATCCTAACCAAACGGGCTCTAAGTCTAACTAACCTTCCATAAACTTATTTAATTATGAAAGTATAATTATTTAGTCTCCCACTTCAAGATTGATTTTTAAGGTTTTACCTACATCTATTTAGGTAAGTTACTATAAGTAGCTTTATAATCAGATTGTGCAGTAAGTTTCATTTATTTTGGTATGTTACTATAAATCTGGTCAGACTATCTCAATCAAATTTCAGTTATTCAATTATGTTGTCATAAAAGCTAAATATCTTAATTTATATCTATAGATAGATAAACACTCATATATTCTACTCTTTAATTTATTATTGTAACGCCCCGATTTTCTGAACCGAAACGCTACACGGTACTCATGACCCCGAAGGACCACAAGCTAACCCATGACTGATATCTGTACCTGTAAACTGCATAATATCTCATAAAATATGCGGAAACATGAACTGTAAGGCCATAAGGTTCAATACTGATACATATCTGAAAAACATGGTATAACAATACCAAAAAGAAACATAAATACTGAAGTCTGAACATCTAATCTAACATCTAGTCCGAAATCCTCTAACTGAACTAAATAAGGAGTTGAAGGAACATGTCTCCAACTAACTCCATGAACTGAAAAACTAATCTGAAATACTATAATAAAGTAATAATAATATTATCCTAGAATGAAGAGGAGCACTAACTACTGAAATCTGCAATGCTACTGCTGCTCTGAAACTCATGCCTCTGTACCTATGGCGTCAAATAAAACACCATAGCGCGAATGCGTCAGTACGACTAAATGTACTGAGTATACGAGTGAGGTATGCTAAATGCAAAGGGTTTTATATGCATGAACAATGCTGACTAATATGAACGTGAGAATACATACATACATAAATGCAACTAAACTCGTGGTGTTACTGACTACTGAGTCTAAATACTGACAACATGAGTTTACTGATGCTGAGATACTGAATGACTGAGTTTATTGATATTGAGGTACTGAATGACTGAGTTTACTGATATTGATATGTAATTCACTAATAAGTGAGGAACTGATACTGCATTACTGAATAATGGGAGACTGATACTATATTACTGATAAAGGAATGATTGTTTCTGATAGTTCTGATTATGAAGAATTGATTTGATTGACCGTATATGACAGTCCTGCAACTGAGCTCATGATAACATGACTACTGAGTATGAATACTGATGACATGTATTTACTAATAACATATCATGAATGATAACTGAATTTTCATAACATGAGTTCTGATAACTGATTGCATGAATGAATGTATCTGACAGTCCTAAACCTGATGGAACTAGCTGACTGTATCTGACAGTCCTAATATCCTGAAGAACTATCTGAGTTCTTTTACTGAGACTGATACTGAAACTGTGGGAAGTAGTTATCTAACCGACATGCCCCAAATACGCTATAATAGCTAAGATGAGGTACAATCTCTGCCCTGATTGGAAGGGTGTCAATACCACGCCAGTGGTAAGGACAAGCTGTGAGTGACCCTCATCTAGTAGGTACTCTAATGAGAACGGTGGGAACCCTCATCTGATAGGTTAAGCCACCTCATATACCCTCAACTGATAGGTATTGATGTCTCAACCTATGCTGGCTACATATTTCTGGAATGCAAGGACTGCTTCTAAGAATCACACCCTCTACTGGCAGGTGAGTTCCCATCCTTGGGTTTGCTCGGTGCTGAATCTTACTCCCAACTGAATGACACTGAACTGATTATACTGAACAGATTTCCTAGTTCATACTAGAATTAATTGAATTGTTACTGATTGATCTGTTTAACTGAACTGAACATGGACTGAGTTTATTGAGTTTCGATGACTAACAAAATACTACTGAATTCTGTTAGCTAACTAAATGCTAATGAGTTCTATTAGCTTACTGAGTTTACTGATGTCTGAACTGAATACTGAACTAAATTGTACTGATACTAAGATTTACTGAATTCCATAGACTGACGGAATATTATTGAGATTACGTAGATTACTGCGTACTAAGTAAAACTGAACTGATACTGCCTTTACATAAGTTTTCCTGAGTCATGAGACTGACTGAAGTCTACTGAACATGGCTTTACTGAGAGTATCCTGAAAACATGACATGGCTCTAGGCACACAGCTATATTTTTCGGGTACTCGATGGAAGGAAACTGACACACATGACTGACTTGATCATTAGAGTAGAGTCCATGATTTATAATATCATAAGTAGGGATCTCATACTAAGCATGGTTATCAACAATGTATTACATTGAAAGGATTTCATATCACATGGATGCACTTGCACAATCTTAATATCATGTTCATTGCATAATCATATTGGCAACACATACCAATAGCATGGAAGTTCATGTGGATTGCATGGTTATCCTACATCTGGTTCATAAGTAAGATTTGCAAGTAAACATAGCATAATCTCAAAAGAATAGTTCATGAGTATTCCAACAACATTTACAAGGCACATTATCAACATAGAAGTCATTGGAACGTAAGGGCATATCATGAATCCTTCATTTAGTCACAATTTAGCTATATTGCATGATTTCTAGTTTCTTAGGCATTTTATCAAACACCTTACATGCACATCTTAAGCATAGGTGAAATCATCAAATTATTCATCATGAACAACTAAATTTACATGTTTCCAACTCATATGATATCATGAATTCATAAAAACATATAAAGATTCCATCTTGGGAATCACCTAATATCAACAACATGATCATCAACACCCAACAATATAGAAATCATACTTTATAATGAAAAAGAGGGTTTTTGAGCTTTATGGATGAAAGGGATCCATAAATCAACACAACGCATACCTTAGTTCTTGATTTTTGGAAGATTGACGGAGAGATTCTTGGATTTGAGTCTTGAATTTGGATTCCCTATTGAAACCCTAGCCTTGTTCTTGAGAGGTTTTTGAGAGCAGAGAGTATATTTTGCTGTAATTGAGAAAAAATTCCGTGTTTGTGGTATATATAGGGGTGGAAGATGACCAAAATACCCCTAGGGAAACAAATAAGGTCAAATCTGTCCCTCATTGACTGTCTGATAGGCTGAAGTAAATTGATAATAACTTTTTACTCAGATGTCCAAATTGGATGAAACTAATTGCATTAGAAAGAATACTCAAAGGGATTTCCATTAATATATAGTAGTTCTCCCAGTTCATTATATACAGGACGTTATGATCGTTTGAAGTTGATTCTGAAATGCTGAAAAAAAACTGGGTACAAAGGCTATAAGAGGGCTCCACAGCTCAAACGCCTTTAGCTACTGATTCAGGCAACCAAACATGCCCTTACACTACTATAAAAATTCTGAAACTCATCCGAGATGTACTAAGAGTTTGAACGATCGTAACGAAACTTGAAAATTGAAAAACGGAGGTCGGAAAGGTCGCCAAATAAATCCCCAAACTTTGGAAGTATAAAAATGAGACTAAGCCTTGAGAACTTAGCAAAATATTCTAAGTGTTAGAGCTTGTAAAGCTTAATGAGCTGAATTTTAGACTTAGGATTTTACGGGGTCTTACAATTATGTTCCAAAATATGATTGGAAAGTGGGTACGTTGGTATGACACCTCAAACTTTCGAAGTATGATTTAAATCGTTACACGTATGAAATTAAAATTTATAATTCCTGACTGTGGGATGTATAACACATGTAAATTAAGTTCGAAAACTCTAGCACAAGATTAAGTCGAAAGCTTTTCTTCTGAACTAACTATAAAACACGAAAATACAACATTAAGTTGCTAATATCCACAATGACCTATCCAAGAAGAGAAAAAAAAGGATAAGCAGAAGTCATCTATCACCAGATTTAGCTACAATTTCTAAATTTGAACAATATCATCGCATTGGCCTTGTTTCTGCACCTCTTGTGGCATCACAACCATACCTTAATGCTTATTCAAGATGAAAGGAAACAAAAGATAGTTAAATATGAAACCTACCTTCAACTTCAAGTGAATGATCAAGGAAAATATATTAGAAAATTAGAGCAACCTGTCGAGGAGAAAGAAATGGTGTTAAACAAAACTCTAGTTCTTAAAATCTTAGTTCATTTAATCTCGCTTCAACACTTATGATTTGGCCACTAGTAACCACTAAAAATGGTTCTGTGAGTTCAACTATTCAATCAAAATGCAAACACAAATACCATTCAATCAAAATGCAAACACAAATATATAGAGAAGTTTTCTATGAATGAAACAAGTTGCTCAAGTGTTCCAACAAACTATTAGTAAAAACACAATCTTTACAAGATTTAACCCCAACTTCACTAAATCACAATGAGCCATTCAACAAAAGATTACAAGACTGTGTAACCAAAGGAATTATAAATTTTAATTTTAATTCCTAAACAACTCAAAAACTTGCCAAGGTAAGTGTTCCAAAGTCTTTGAGTTATCCCAACTTGAAGACAACAATCTTAATTCAATTTATAATACACTAAAACTAAGATTACATCAACATTATGACTCAAACAACCCCTAATACATGAATGCTAAAACTCTTAACACAATACTATATTAGGACAAGGTTCTTGAATGTGTTCCTTCAGAATTTAAGTAACACTTTGTAAAGTCAATCTGCCAATTGTTTTTCTTGCTATGTGAGTGCATGAGCCACTTGAGTCACTCATCGTCTATTTAAATACAACTCTTCAAAGAATTGTTCTTCAAAGCAAACTCCTCAGCAACACGAACTCTCATTATAAAGAGTTCTACTTCTAGTGAAAGTCCTCCTTCAATTCAAACTCTTCTCTCTTTAATGTTGTAGCCAAATTTCAACACTTCAAATCTGAACATTTTTATATCCTTTGAGCTTAGCAGAAGTTATCATATCTATTCCCCATGAAGATCTCCAAGTAAATTCAAAGGAAGTTTAGAGGTGAAAATTCCTAATTAACAAAAGAAAATTTACTTGAAGAAATTTATGAAACTGTTTGGTAAGAAAATTCCTACGAAATACCCCAAAAAAATCCACAAGAATAAATTGTTGCAAGTAAATATTTATGAATATTTAGCATATACACCCCATGGAAATTTTCAATTTATGATTCCCATGTAAATCATTACATACATTTCACAATTAGACAAAAATCTATTCGAAACCTCCTATAATCTTCAAAATCATCATTTGACACAAGTCTAATGTAAACCATTATTACTAATAAAAAAACACAATTCATAACATCCACATCAATAGTGTATGATTCTTAATGATCCAAAATAAAATATTTCAAACTTTAATCCTCAATAATACTACCAACCATTAGGGTCAGAATCATTTTCATTCATGTTGCCAGAGCCATCATCACGTTCATCCATATGGTTGGTTGTCTTCTTGAGATGATCGTTCATTTTAAGATGATTTCTTGTATACATGCTTCTTCAACAAGTCAAATTCCTTTCTCATCCTATTATTTTCTATCGCTCATTCTGTAACTGTGCATACAAATCAACATTTGAAGCATTTACTTAGGACTTAATTACCTCATCAAGTTCTTCCGGCAAAGTAGATGTCGATTTCTCAGATGCCTTTAAACTTCGACCTAGGGATCCAAGACCTTTGACACTTCCTTTTCTTTTTTCACCAACAGATTATACCCAGATATTGATTTCACTTAATTGAGAGGACGGACTAGCTGGATTAGTTTCTCCTTCCACAACTTATGCACTTTGAGCAGCTAATATTTCTTGTTTCTTTCTTTCAAGCTCATTATGCATAAGAATTAGTTATTTCAGATCAGATATAGTGCCAAAAAACATATATTATTAACATAAATTATATTGGATTCTAGTATCAAATATAAGCACAACAAGCAGCAAAAACAAACAACATGTATTAGCATAAAAAGTATCTGAAACTCAAAGTTGGTTCCAAATTATTGTGGCTATGGAAGCACCAATGCCACGATGAAATGAGAAAAATAATTCAGGTATTTTCTGAGCTGTATCTTTTATTGAGAAGTCCTGGAATTATCTAAGCAGTACTTTTATTTGAGTTTTGATATATCTATATTGATGAAATAGTATAGTCAGATTTGTTAGAGTGCGTGCCCTACTAACCAGTGACTTTAACGTAAGAGTTGCATATGGGTGGAACGGGTTGCCTGACATATTCCAAGAAAGCAGTAAAACAGGAAGTAAAGAACACAATAATTTTTACGTGAAAAACACCTGGCTCAAAAAAGTGTAAAGAAACCACGACCTGTACCTCTACAGGATTTAACCCCAACTTCACTAAATAACTCTGAGCCTCAACAGTGACTGATTACAAAACTCTTGTAACCAACAACTAGGATTTATAAACTCTAACTCCTATACCTCAATAACTAGGAATCATAAACTCTAATTCCTAAAACTCAACAACTAGGAATCATAACTCTAAAACTCAACAATCACCATTGACTATTGAACTGTAACACCCCATATTTTTTATCTAGAAATCAAACCATCGTTCCTACGTGCATAAGCTCTAATTCCATGGTTTATGCTTAGAGCTAAGAACCTTTCATTCATCCAAAATTGAATAGTCAATTCCACAAGGGTCTACTTTGAATGTGTATAACTTTTTATACACATAGAATTTTTCATCTCAAGACCCACTAAATTATATATAATTGAATTAGCTTTCCAAAGATATCAATTTTGCCAAAATCTGATAACCGAGCAAAAGGTTATGGCTTTTTCTGTGTGAGGCAGTAAGCCGATACTATCATGACACGTCGCGTCGAGATCACTTCAACATGAAATTAGACGCGGATAAAGGTTGTTTTATGCATTGTTTCAGTTTTTAATGGGTCTAGGGGCATTGTGGTCATTTCTCCCACCCAAAATCCGTCTATAACATAGAATTTCAACCCCAAGAAGCCAAAATTGCTTATTTTACTCTAATCCTCTCAAAATCCAAACCCTAATCCTTTTCCTCAAGATCAAGAATCAAGATCTTAAATTCAAGATTTCAAGAAACGGATCAAGATCCGGGTTCCACTCTTTCTCCTAAATAATCTAAGGTACGTGAGGTTTATCCTAAAACTACATGGGCTTGTTGAAACACTTGAATATGATTTAAAGATTATCAAGCATAAAATTACAAAGGAGTTTTGGAAACCATGTTTTAAATTATGCATTGTGAATGTTTTAGTGACATTGTTGTTTTGGCCATTAGGTCTTTTCCCTTTAAAATTGATTTATACGTATATGTATATGTATGAAAATTTAGATTGAAGATTGTTTGAGATAACAAATTATGAAATCCCTCTCTTGTGATGAATTTAAGTTTATGATCTTATTATGAATGGTTTGAAATGCATGATTTATGATTTGAAAATAGTTTTCTCGTATTTGGGCATGATTTAGAGATGATGAGAGAGATTTTCTTGATATAATTATTTTCTTGTATTAAAGAGACAGAATTGCATGTGATTGAGAACTTTGATATGACCACCTTATGTATTTGAAATGTTGAAAAAGAGAGTTTCTTGCATGTGTTTATATGAGTTTTAAGAAAGAGTTCTTTGAATTGAGTTATTGATATGGTCGTCCCAAACCTTGTGTTTTGAAAATAGAGATTATAATATGCTATTAATGGCTCAGATACGCGACTTGCAAGTCAATGATATGACAATACCATATAAATATATGCCATAACAGAGCTAGAGTTTTTTAGAGTTTGATTTCAGAGAATGAAAATTTCAAAGAGTTAAAAATAGGCTTAAAGAAGGTAAGGTGGTTACCCGAAGAAGGCTTGAGTTCAAGTAACTCTTAGCCTAAAATTGTATTTTGCCGATATGAGTATATTATTATTGTACGCTAGTGATGGCCCTGTGGCGTAGTAAAGATAGAGATTCTGACCCTTGCAGCAAACTTGGGTTGGGGGCTTGGCTGTCGAGTTAATGGTAGATTCTATATAGCCCATGGAATTTCAGAGTTGTAGGGTATACCACCTAGCGCAGAAGTAATATAAAGAGTGTCATAGAGTTCAGATGATTTTAGAATCTTTTAAATATGCCCATGTGATTCTTACCATATGATATTTTTATGAACTATTTTAAATTGCTTTTCAGAAAGAAGCGAAGTTTACAGTGGTGAGCCTTCTTTATTTCAGAAGGCATATCTCTGTTCAGGCATATTTTTTTTACTTTGGTTTTAGTTCACTGGGGGCCTGGTCCCAGGTTTCAGACAGTTATTGATGTCATGTGTAGTAGAGATTTTCCAGACTGAGAAATATGTTGTTTCAATGTTGATAAACCTATTTCCTCATTGTTAAACAGATTTTAGAGTATGACCATGATTCCATTTACTTTTATTTCTACAAATTTTTTTATATTATGCGAATATTGTACATGATTACCAGATTTAGAAAGGCACTCGGGCCTCCTTGATTTGGAATGCTCGTCACAGCTAGGTTCTCGACTCGTGTCATGACAAACTTGCTATCAGAGCACGGTTCATGGTCCTAGAGTTTTTGCAAAATCATGTCTAGTAGAGTCTTGGTTATGGGTATGTTATGCACCACACTTATAATCAGGAGGCTACTGGGCATTTAGGAGTTGTTTCACATTCCTTCATACTCTAGTTCGTGCTATAGAGTAATCCATAAGAAAGTTATCCAAGTTCATTCCTCATTCTAATTTCATGGGTCATGTCTCATTGTCGAGGTGATACAAGTCTAAGAGTCTAGCTCCCCCAAGGATGTGGTTCTCTCTGATTGAGTTATCCAGAAAAGTTATGAGATAACACAAGAACTCGAGTCCAGTAGTACTTCAAGGTGTATTGATTCGGAAGTATACTGTTATCTTGATGAAATTATATTTTCCCAGCTTGAGGTACGAAGTGTATTCAGTCTCCTTTAATAAAAGATTCTTG
>NW_025854758.1:0-1185 GCF_002878395.1 Capsicum annuum
ATAGATTTTGTGTTCGACACTTGAAAGCCAATTTTAATAAAAAAAATTTGAATGAAGAGCTCGAGAACTTAATGTGGTCGGCTGCCACGGAGCATCAAGAAATGAAGTTTTTCCAAACAATGGAACAAATTAAGATATTGTCCCCTGCAACATATATGTGGTTAGATAAATTTTTCGCTAGATAAATGGACAATGTATAACGATGATGGTCGTAGATGGGGTGCCATGACGAAATGTATTCGAGTCATATAATGGTTTGTTGAAGAAAACTCGGGGGCTTCCAGTGACTGCTATGGTTTGCATGACTTTTAAAGCTCTTGTTGACCGTTTTGTGGAACGAAGCAATCTTGCTGATGCTTTATTACAAAATAATAAGCCATGGCCTCCTGCCGTTGAAAATAAATTCTTAGATTATTGGGAGAGAGCGTAATCGCATGCTGACATGATGACTTATCAAACTGGTGATGAGGTATTTAAGATTCTTACTTTTGCACGTGATGGTAAGGGTGGAAATGTCCGCACAGTTAATGCCAAAAAAAAAATTTCTAGTGGAAAATGGAAGAATTATCACATGCCATGCTCACATTGTATTAAGTTTTGTGGCATTCGTGGCATCGAACCTAATACATATGTTAGCAAGTACTACAGCACCAAGCTATACAAACAAATGTATAGTGGCAAATTTTACCCCGTGGGTGATGAACGATATTGTAAATGGGTTTTGGAGCATCACACAGTGCTTGAGGCTACTAGTAGCCCCAAGCTAACCCTTTGAGCCATTTTCATTCAGTTCAACAAAAATCAACGGGGTTTCCATAAATAACCCTCAAATATCAACAGAGTAATCATCATTCAAGAATAAAAGAATTTCAGAAAGATAACAAAATACGAATTATTAGTCAACTCCCAGCATCTATACTAGTCTGACAAGCCTCTAAGAAAATCAATAAAACCAGCGAGCCATTGAGACATGCCCCAACTGACTCATACTCAGTTATCAAATATAAACAATTCCGTGAAACCAACATCAGACATCACGTCCTCAGAATATGAGGACTCACCACAACAGAGGATGTAGAACAGCGTGGCCGAAGAATCACTGTCAAACCTGGAACTGAGCACCTGAACCTACATTTCGAGAAAATGCATCCCACATCTGAAGATGTGGGTCAGTACCATGGAAAG
>NW_025854759.1:0-1014 GCF_002878395.1 Capsicum annuum
TCCAGACCATTTATGACCATGCCTAGAATTTAAAACATTTGTATCATTTAAACCATTAGAACCATGAAAAAGCACTCAAAACCATTTCAAATTTAATTACTAAACCAACCCATACAAGTCCAACAATAGTGTGAAAACGTTCTTTGAGGCATTATATTGAATGTGTTGAGGGAAAACCTTTAGCAAGACCAAAACCAACGTGTAAATTAGGATAATTAGGGTTAATAAAGACCAATTAGTTCAACCATTACCAACAACCAACCACATATCTAAACCATTTCCAAAAACATGTATAAATATAGTTTAAACTAATACCAAACTATATGCATAAACTCTCATCAGTATTTTGAAATACCCCATTTAAAATTCAGAAACCACTATTTAAACCATAATAAACATTCCTTTAATTTGAAATAACAATGTGGGATTGAGTACATGCCTTATATAAGAAGAATCACAGAAGAAATCTTGACCTATGTGCCTTTTGAGAAAAAAGGCCCAAAAGCCCCCCAACCTTTACTCCAAATCCCAACTACACACCTATACTTTTCGGGGGTTATATGAACCCCCAGAACTATTTTAATGTCGAATATTTACACCCTCAAAAACAAACATCCAAAAATTGTTTCAGGCAATGAGATGCACTCGCTGCCACGTAATATTACTTTTTTTTAATATAAAAAATTAATTACTTTTATTCATTATATTTTTTCCTTTGTATTCTTTTCAATTTCCTTTTCAATTTCACTACTTTTTTCCATTTATTTCATGTTCTTCCATAATAATGATTCTCCATTCTTTTGTTCTTTTTTTTTCCTTTCTCTTCATTTGATTTTCTTCCATCTCAAACGTTTGTTAAATCTAAAACCTTTCTTAAATAGTAAATTCAAAGTCGACTATTAAACTCAAAAATTAAAAAAAAAATTGCTTCAAGAACAAAAATTTGCACGGCTTCACACAGTTGCTTCAAGAATAAAATTTTTCATTTTTGTATTCATTATGTGGGTTCAATTG
>NW_025854760.1:0-1692 GCF_002878395.1 Capsicum annuum
AGCAATCATTGCATACTTATGAAAAAGTGACAAAATTATTATATTTAATAACCTAACTTCATAGAAAACTGTACACACAAAAGTCTGCTACTGCCATTCTATACACGTATGCCTACTACTGTCCTTCTATTATATTATTGCTAATAAAGATGCCTGCTACTGCCCTTCTATGATATTATTGCTACTAAATATGATAAAGTGGCAATTACTACAGATAAAAAGTGTTATCAATTGGGACGACTCCACAGAAACCAAAGAAAAGAATTAGTAGACTAACCTGGATATGGTGTTTGCCGAGAATTCCCTTCTTTTTTTCTTCACGCTTTAAAATAAAATTGCAATTTTTTGTTCAACTGCTCCTAGTTAAGGGCTTTTGCTAATATATATATATATATATATATATATATGAACATGTTAACTCCTTTCCACTTAATCTATTCTTATACATAGGTCTCAAGAGTTAAGAAAATATTAGTTTAACCCATAACTATAAAATAATGACTAAAAACTATAAGGTGGGTCAAAATAGGATAAATTTATAAAATATATTAACAAGGTCATTTCACCTTTACACTCTCTTTGTTTATTTTTTTATTAAAGCCTAGATCAACAAAATTGGGACCTTTAACATCAAATCCTCCACCAATTCCTTAGATAAATCCAAAACTTCAAACTTAAATCCTCTTTTCTCAGATTCATAACCTCAAAAAATAAAGAATTTAATTTCAAATTCATACTCAATAATCAAACATCCAATTCTAGTGGAGAAGAGTAATAGTTGATTGACGAAAAGGAAGATAAAGATTCAGTAAAATTATGTTGTTTTTCCATGACTAATATAAATGCCAAACATGGTTAAGCATGATGGAAATTCATACCCAATAATCCTTTACAATCCTTTACAGTTGATTGATGGGTATGTTTTTTTACGGAAAGAACTTAAAATGTCAGCCATAAGACTGCCAAAGTTAATAAAGCTTCCTTGTCGGATTAAGCTGTAACCTGATAAATTCACGATGGGCTTTGAAATTATGAGGATAATATGCCAAGCATGGTTAAGTATGATGGAAAATGATTTAGAAAATTATTCTAGTGGGATTTGAAGGGCAATTTTGTCTTTTAATAAGCTAATTCATGTATTAAAACTCTTTGTATCACTTATACATAGAAAAATGATGGTATTAGTAATACATTGCTTAATGCACAATAGAGTGTGTAACTAATGCAAGAATTAGTACCAAATAAGGTATTACTAATACACAAGAATAAACATCCATTAAACTTTTTAACACACTCTACCAAACGACCCCCAAGTGTTCTTAAGCTAAATAGCTTGCATTTTTGTTGTGTTTGGGTAAAAAATAATGAAGTGCTTTTAAGCACTTATTTTTAAGCCAAAACACAAAAATAAGTCAAAAGTCATAGAAAAATACATCGAATCACCTCCGAACTTGTCGGCAAAACTTACTTTAGACCCTAAACTAATCAGACAATTATTTACCCCCCTTAACAACTTTAAAGTGAATTTTTTACCACCCTAAAAAAATTATACTACTCTCACTACGAAGAGTGAAGTACACACGCCCCACGTCATTGCCAACTCAGCGCCATGTCATTGCTACGTAAGAAATTATAATTTTTTTAAAAAAAGTAATCCAACACACATATTATTTTTATATTTTAAAAAAAAAA